>NC_089874.1:13082500-13325000 GCF_040182565.1 Anser cygnoides | reverse complement strand
AATGCTCAAACACCCTAATGCACCATTAGGAATACAATTAAATCACAGCAGCGTTAAACATCTCATCAAGAGCTCAGCCAACCTACAAAATTACTTTTCTATCCTTTCATTCCCTAGAAAGCTTCAACTCAGTTCCTGTCCATCTAATTTGCTTAGCCATCTTTGAGAGTCCCTGAGCAACTGTAATGGAGCCATGGAGGATTGACAGCATTGACAGAAACTCAATTCAGTCTGGCAAAAGTATTTGTCATGCAGATACATAAAGATTCACAGAGCTATAAGGCTTTTTTAGGCAAGTCAGATAAGGGAGCAAGAACAGACTTTGCAGCTGTGTAAGTACTCTTGTACTTTGACTTACTTTGGATAAAGCAAAGTCCTGCCCATCACATATAATTTGCTATGTCCCTCCCAACCCCTTTCTCAAGAACACCAGGCAAACAATGCTACCTCTGAATCATATATATCAGAGAGAGAGATTACTTCCCTCCCAGATAACCAGGGAAGAAAAAAAACAGAATCATGAGTCACAGCTTTTCTTCCAGTATGCGTCTGAGGTCTTTCGCTGCTGGTCCAAGGCAAAGTCCATAGAGCATTTGCTCCACGGTAGCAAAGATGCAAGGCCACTTCTTCACCGTGACTTTTACACAGGCAGTGGACAAGTTTCAGCCAACAGACCTCTCTGGAGTACTCTGGCTGCTAACGCAGCTTCACTCTTGCCCCACTGACACAATCTCAGACCAATCTATAAATAACCAAAAGAATCACTCAGTGCTGAAATAAACACCAGGGGCCAGATTGTATTGGTGTAACTAGGACAAGGAATGTATTTGTGCTGATGGTGTTTGTCTTACAATCGGATTGCTGCAATGGGCAGATGTCTGTAACACACTGACCTAGAGTACCAAGGAGAAACAGAAGTCAGCCACTGTGTGATCTGTGCTTACAATTGATAAATGACAAAACCAAATATGTGTTCCTTAGCACCCGACAAAGTTAATTCCTTAGCACCCACATTCTGAGAAAACCACAAGCAACATTTAATTATCGTGGTTTCTTTCATTTCTCACATTGAGTTTCATCTACTCTGAAGACCATGTGCTAAACCATTGCCTTGATCTTCAACACTTTGGCCAGATGTGTACTCAGCCTCCCCAGTACTGTTGCATCATCATTTTGATAAAGATCCAGAAAAAGAGTGGCTGACTTCCCTGCCAAGAAGCACCCCTGAATAAAATAAAATAAATGCTTCACATTCCCTCTGTTCAAACAATGCCTGCAGCCTCAGAGTGGGTGACATTACTGAGAACAACGACATCTATTCAAATTTGTAGAGCAAGTATTTGATAGACATGCTTCCTCCAACACAATAACTTCACTGAATGAGCTGTTAGCTTATCTAGCTTCTACACTTTGAAGTATACAGCTTGAAAAAGTCAAGCACATACCAGCAGTCCTAGACTCGAGTTTATTAGCTTGAGGAATGTTTTAAATTTCACACAGAAAAGAACCAAAAATGTGACAGCTTATTTTATTTACACAACTTTTGATGACTGAAAGAAGTGACAGCATGCATTAATTTACCATACAGTTACGAGGAGATCTGCAGAGAGCTATGAATTTCTAAGAAACATCTCTCTTAGTCCACATTACATAATCTTATTCTTAGTCATATTCACAGTTGACATCCCACAACACTTAATCCTATAGAAGATGTCACTTAACATGGATATATCATGTGCATTTGTCTAAAAGATGAGTGCATGCTGATCAGTGGTAACTCACTATATTTAGGTCTGCACCTGATGCTGATGGCACTAGAAATTATTTTATCATGTGAATCAGTCATTCAAAGGATGCTGGCTATGACAGACTTCTGTTTGGACAGGACAATTCAAAAAAAAAAAAAAGAAAAAAATGTAAATAAATAACTTACTGAAAAAAAAAAAAAAGTTTTAAGCTACCCAGAAGCTACTATCTCAATGGAAAAAAGAGGGAAGGAACCAAAAGAACAGGCCTTAGCTGAACCAGACCAATCTCGCTTTGGGAAGGAAGATGCTTTTGTTGATAACAGCTAAGAAAATATCCTTGCTGTAATTTGTAACTAAACTCACAAAATCTAAATTATGTCAAATGAGAGTTGTTTTGTGCAAATTTCAAATAGTTTGTAATGCTTGCTACTTTTTTAACTTCACGGAGCTGGATTTTTTTTTTTTTTTTTAATAAAGCTGTACTATAACTCCTTCCATTTTTTATTTTTATTTTTTTAAGTTGGGATTGCCAACACCACAAAAGTGTTTATACAGAAAGGGAGAGATGACATCTTCTAAGAACATCAGGAGCATTAAAAAAGATTTACAAACATAACAAATGAGTTTACAAACTATGCACCAAATGTTGCTGTTGGACCTGTAGCAATTCCAGGCCAATTTCCATTAAGTGAGTGCAGCAACTCCACAATGAATACAAAGATATAAAGATATGTCTTATCCTGTTTAATATTTATTAAAGCAGTTCTCAAGAATTTCTTCAAAGATCTCCTAATAAGCTATGCAATAGTAATTTAAAGTATTTTGGAACATTTAATCCCAAATAGTTATGACTATATTGTGATATAGATACTATTTGCATGCGCCATTTAACAATAGTCTCCTATTTAATATGAGGTGATAATATTTTGAGCTGATTTTGAGTGTTCATTTATTGTGCTTGGGAAAAAAGTGGGAATATCTGTTTTGTTAACTAAGATAGTGGAGCCAACATTCTTATTTCGTAATTAAAATACAGATCTATCTGTGATTTCAGATTCCTGTATCTATGCCCAGTCACCCTCAAGTCAGTGGATGAGATGCTTTAGAAATGGCCTGTATCATTTCCTGCAAGCCTGTATCATTTCCTGCAAGGACATATATTTTCAAATATTTTTATTTTTCCATGTAGAATTTGCCAATATACTACATATTCTTTGCGATTATTTCAGAGTATTCTGATTTTTCCTTATTATAGATCATATGAGAATTGTATGTGTCCTCAACCTCCAGCTGCCTAGTATTAGCCCAGTCAATTAAAGTCAATTAAAAATCTACTGAGTCAATTAAAAATCTACTGAGGTCTGTTGTAAAGTTTGCATTGATAACAACTGGTTTTCTGCAAATAAAAATCTTCTACAGAACAAGAGGAAAATCAGTGCCAGCATAGAATATTAATATAAATATTAATTAAGAATATTTTTAATATTAAAAACATTTTTTTTAAGACTATGACAAGAGCTAAACATCATAACAATGCCAATTTCGAGGAGGAACACAGGCAATATCTACACTTGGATAAACCTTGGATAAACTAAATAGATGGGAAAAAAAATGGCTTCAAGCACCTATACAAGACAGATCATTAAAATCTAAACAGCTATAATATCTGTATTCAAAGACTACAAATGTGATAGTTTTGAACGATATCTGTGTTATTTTTCTCCAGTACATTACAGAGAGCTTTCAGCATGCCTGCAGGTATGTAAGTAATCATTACTTACACAGAGAAGGTCAAGAACCATCTAAACTACAGGGGTTCATACAATCCAAACATTTTAACTATTCAACTGCTGCTGATGTCATTATGAAGCATCTTATCAAGCGAGTCAGTTCAGCAGGAAATCAAGAATTCTTCAACTTAAACAATCCCTCAGCAAGGGCTGACCTGCACAGAAGTCCTGTTTAATGAACTTGTAAACTGCACTATACAGTTAAAGGAAAATCTGACTGCTCGTTTTCCTTGTTTATATCTTCTTTAGGAAACATCTGCTAGCCATTCTGCCTTTTTTTTTTTTTTTTTTTTTTCCTTTTCCTATTGCTATTAGTTATGGGATTGAAGATTTAGGCAATCTTTTAGTCTTTAAAAACTGGCATTTCTGGGTTTACTTGAGGTCACCTAAGCAATGAAGAAACCAACTGTTTGTTGGAATGTAAACGGGGGAAATGATTTTTCCCCAGGGGGTAGAGTTGTGAACTGGTTATACGGATGGAACAGAAGGGTGCTTTTTTGAATGTTTTGCCCCTCTTGCAACTCTGCCACCAGATATACACAGTTCTGAGCTATTAGGATGACTGAAAATGCAGTTTGAAAGATTGACGTAAGCCTGACTGCAACAACGCTGACATTTTATTAACAAGTGTTATATTTGTGAGTTGTGTAGCCCCAACTACATTCTGGAATTTGAAAGGTCACTGCAGACACCAAATAAGGCTTCAAACTTTTAAGACCTGCTGTGAAGGACAGCTGGCAGGGCACGCAGAACTCTGCCACAGGGTGATAAAAGAATGAAGTGAATATTTTAGCAGTGAGCTGTCACTAATTAACACAAAATTTATTTACTTGAAAGATAAATATATTTGGAAATGGTAAATTCTCCAGAAAGAATGTTTGGCCATCAATTGTGCAAGTGTTAGTTAAGTAGGAAACACACAGGACGTGCCTTGGCTAGGATCTGAAGCATCAAGCCTGAGTATCTCCAGACTCTGAGACGTGAAGTTGTTGAATCGGTTGATGATTTCACACCGACTGCAGAAAATCTGCTGGTTACAGTGCAATGACCTCTGATTTATACTCTTAAAATAAGAGCAGAGTGGGGTTTTCTGAGCGTAACACCTAACACTCACACTTCCCTGAAACTCTGCAGCCCTGTGGCACTGACCTGCAGGTGCAGTGAAATGTCAACACTTCAGAACAGAAATACTGGAGAATTTTAATCCAGTGGACAACAAATATGAGAGATTAGTAAAGGTGTTTCTCCTACATTTAGCTCTAAGTATTGGGCATGACAGCAGTGCCGGTACTGCTTTGCCCTTCAATCACAGGCAGAGATGTTCAGGTTCTTAAGAGAGAGGTGTAAAAATAAATGAATTCTTTCTTCTTCAAGAATATTTCATGTTTGTTCTTTGCTCATTGAGAGTTTTAGCATACCTGAAATTCTCATTTCTGCCTTTTTCTCCTTTATGAATGTGAAATAAAGCAGGAATGGAGATTTTTCTGCTAATACAGAATAATCTTACTATGTTCCTGCTAACTCAAATGACAAGTGAAAAAAGGTCACTGAAAAGATGAAGGCCATGGAAAGACCTGTACAGATATACTGGGACCCAGGGGGACCATACAAATATGAATAATTAGTTATTATAATTTGAAAGTGCTTCTTTGGGAATAACCTTTAAGAGCTTCAAACGTGATCCTAGGGATTTCCTCTTGAAAGAGGTTCAAGATGGCCATGTTTCCCTAACATTAAGCCAAAAATGTCTCCTTCAGCATTAAATATAGTTGAACCCTGTGGTAACATAAGGAGAACTAACTGTGGATTCCTACTAGGAAGACTACATCACATGCCAGCAAATTGCAAGCATGTGTGTGGACACCAAGAACACCATGTATGACCACGATTGCAAATCATGTTCTCCCAAACTCCAGCACACAGGAGTTGTGTTCATGTGCAGTGGCCACATCTCAGCAAAAATACCTTTGAGAACTGCCATCCCAGGATGCAGACACACAACACTGAACCTACTCAAGCTACTCAGTAAGAAGTTAAATTGCAGGACAAGTGGGCCACACAGTAAGAAACTGTATGCACATGTACATCATTCACACTTGTAAATTACCAAAGCCTTGCAGGCAATGGAAGACAATCATTTTAAACAGACTTGATGGGTAGCCTAGCCAGTCTTCAGAGGAACTGGAAAGCACATACACAGGAACTCCAGGAAGGAATCCGAGCCAGTGAAAGAGACATGGTGCTTATCAAGGTGCTGACTGAATGGATTCTACTGTGTTAACTGAGAATCTATCTGCTTTTGCCAGATGTTAAATAATTAACCTCATCTCAGCATGACATAATTTATTCTTAATGTCTTTTTTTTTTCTTCAAACTCTTGTTTCAGTTTAAACAATTAACCGAAAGCCAAGAAATAGATGTGAGCCTTTCCATATGTCATTACGCTTTGTTCCCAAGTGAGAACGTATATGAGAACTACATATTAGAAAATCCACCAGTAAGATTGCCTTGGTTCTTTGGACCACTAGCTTCAACTGAAATCCATTCAGTGCAAAAAGACTGCAAATGGAGGTGAACCTGAAACACTGCAGCAGTACCTCAGATCATTTACAACTCCGGGATTATTCAGTCTACAGTACCATTTAGTGAAGCTTTGGATGCTTAGAAGCCATTCATCAGAGAAAAAACACTGGCACATGTCAGTGCTCAAGAGCTGCCCCTCCGCTGGAAGCAGTGCAAATAAGAATATCAAAAAATTCAATGTTATCCTGAGACACCCTGTAACAGAGATTCAGCAGTCACAAAATCTAGACAATGGATCACCTTTCTGAGTCTCTGGAATTACACACACAGGGAAGTTGAATGGAAACATGAGATTGTCCTTTTGTCTGCTTTTCCCTTACATATCTTAAATTCTAAACACATTCTATACAATATAATAAAACCTCAGATGCACTAACGCATAGTCTATAGGACTGAAAAGAGAAGCAAAGAAGTGGGCAGTCTCAGAATGGTTTTCTTTGTAATTGCCTACTGCAGTTGGAATGAAACTTTCTACTTAAATTATGCTTTAGTGCTGTTTGGTTGTTGTATTTATTTATTTATTTGTTTGTTTATTTATTTATTATTTCAAAAGTGCAGAGACTGCCAAAATGAAACATTCAGACTGCAGTCAGTGTTAAATGACTGAAGATGATGTGCTTTCATGTAGTACAGTATCTCATTAAATCATGGTCTAATCAAGCCATAAATGAAACATGTCAAGGCACTGGCTAGCTAAACTGTCTCATTATCCGATCTCCACTTTCCAAAAAAACTCTATAAAGACCAACATTAAAAGTGGGAATATTTTTGTTTCATAGAGAGTATCATGGTGAATAATGCATAGTTATGGTAGCAGGTTGCTTCAATGTCCTCAGGAAGGGTTTGAAGTTTAATTCTGCACAATGCATTGTACTTCAGAGAATTTTCAACTTATATTAGCTTAACAGAAATTGAAAATAGCAATGAATCCACATCTGAACTAAAAGGTAGAATCCATCCTACCTATTGATCTGTGATCTGTAGAACCAGTGCTTGATTCCAGCAGTCATCAACCTCTGACTCTCAACTTGCAGATAATATGTCAAGTCTGCCTCTGTGAAGGTCTTATTCTGTTCTATATTTCATAGTACATTCTGAACAAAGATGTTGACACTACTGAATGTAGGAAATCCATTATCAGTAAGTCCACAATTCTTTGCAGCTTCCTTTCATACCTTCTGAAACCTGCTCTTCTTCTTTGTTACCTCTTAGTAGAGCCAAGGCTAGAAGAGGAGACATGAAGCACAGAGAAATCTTTCTATCACGGCTTTGCTTCAGAAGTGAGAAGGAAGATATTAACAGTGTTGGCATGGCTGAGGTGAAACATGTATAAACTCATCCCATATTTCCCCGTAAATTAACCTCATTAGAAATCTTCAGCATCTTGTGTCTCCTGGCTACTGTCTCTTAATAAAGAGTTCCTACTAACATCTTCTGCAATCATTATATCATCTTTATATCATAATTATATCATAGGATGGCAACCAATTCTTATGTACATAGTAGGAAAAATCTGACAGACAGCATCTTACACAGGAGAGGTTGAGGAAAAGAGACTGAAAATTCTTGTAAATATCATCACGGGATCTTTAAATGTCCAGATGAAGTAGACATGACCTCCATCATTAGCATGTCTTCCAAACAGCACAAAGAACACTGATGATAATTGCTGAAAACAAATGCTATTAAGTATAAGGGAAAAAGTATAAAACACTGACCATTTTGGAGAGCTGCAGGACCAAAAAGACTTTTTTATAATGTTGGACAGTTTTCTCAAAAGAAAGGTTTAAGTTTCATAAGCAGAAAGCTTAACTTCCAGCATTACAGAAGTCATTGGGAATTTTGCCATTGACTTAATGGATCATGTTTTTTTTTAAGTGACTGAAAGGGAGGAAAGCGTGTAATGTAGTTAGCATTTGGAGGAAAATAAACGAGTGTTGAATTTGCTGGAAGATGTCCTGGAAGGGTAAGGTTACAAACATGAAGCATATGTGTAATTTGAAGCAAAGAGACTCCTCACATGCATAAAGCTAAGCACATTAACAAGTTGTCATAGAATTAGGGTCTTGAATGTTCTCTGTGAGGTCATATGCCTATGTCTGCTTGCAGCACATCCCTATCACCATGTCTGTCATTTCTAGATTTCATTAAGAGACAGCTATTACATTAATCTTGGTAAGAATAATGCACCATAACTGAATCTCTTTTTTTTTTTTTCTCCCAACTTTCTGAGATCTTGAAAGACTTTCTCTTGATTAGATTAAGTTTTTCCTTTTGGAAATGAGACTCTTTACAATGAGAGAGAGAGGCTTACATAACCTTTATGTTATGCTCACAAATTCATCTTATATCATGGTTGGTGGCCAAAAATTGTAAAATTTATCTATCAGAAATACAACTTAACTTTTTTGGTTTTCTGATATAATTATGTTGTACAGTACTTGGGTTTATTTTTAAACCAATTGACCCTTTCTTCCCTCAAAATTACTAAGTTTCAAAACTAGTATTCCTAGACTTCAACAAAATTTAATCATTCTGTAGGGTCTTTCCAAGATAGATTACAGATCATATTTAGTGAAAAAAAATAAAATCCTCTAGTTTTTTAATCACTAAACTGTAACAGTGAAGGTTGCCTAGTCAGTGTTTGTTCCAAAACATGAAAGTAAAAGAAACAGAATAAAAAATGCAAAACAGGCAATATATTGTATTTTTCTATTTCCAGAACTAGTTTCCTTGTTTAAAAAAGCAAAGTCACAAAATGACAGTCTCCCCAACTTCCTAGAGCAATGAGTGATATTTATCTCTGTATTAAGCCAATATTAATAATATGCTTTATTACTGGGAAATGTTAGAGTCATTCAAATACAAAATGCTGCTGTTGCAGGCACTGAAGCATATCCCTGACTTTAAGTACAAGAACTGTACTCAAGCATGTGCCTCATGTCCATGGGCTTAGCTGCATGCCTGGGACCTAAGTTTCAGTAAGTATTACCCATATACCAGTTGTAGGCAATGCTTTAGTCCTGATGCTACTGTGAATTGGAGCAGCTGCAAGTGGAAAGCATGTGCAGGAAGCAGTGTACAAATAAATAAATAAATAAATAAATAAATCTCATTTAAGGAAATAATACGCCCGTCTGAATGTCCAATATCATATCAGCCACTACATATATCAGGCAATGTTTTACTGCTTTTTTATCACAGTTGTACTCTTTATCATGTTTGCATACCATCTCTTCCCGACAATGTAGTTCTCCTGCAGTTTATTCCCTTGCTCTATCTTTGTTGTCTTGCTGTGTAAGTATAATAAATGCATAATACGACTGGTATTTCAGCCAGCGAAACCAGCAATCGTTCTCTCTTGCTGGCATTTCACCTTTGACTCACCACCTTGCAATTCTGCCGGATGAAGTGCTCCAGCAATCCCAGGCTGTGGTCAGGGCTGCAGGCAAGCAGGTGACAGTTCTGAGACATGTCACTGGTGACATCACCAGAGACTGTGCTTGCTGGTGGATACTGCTGAACATTACTTGTTTCAGTGATGCTACAGATTGGACTAAGATGCTAGTGAGTGTCACTGAGAGTTTAAAAATGTGTTTCAAACATCCTCATCACTTTTTTCAACTTTTGCAAATGGAGCTAAAACTTTACTTCTGTCTGTCTCTTTCCTCAAGCTGAGTTATGTCATGGATCAAGTGACATGGGAGTGATCATATGGCTATTTAAATCCCATTCAGATTATCTGAAGAGTGTCTTTATGTAAAGGGAAAAAAAAAAAAAAAAAAAAAGATCAAAGTAAAATATTCTGCAAGATTGTTCTGAAACAATTCCGTTTATCTCTGCGTTGTTGGAATGTTATTTTCAGAAAAAGGCTGAATCTGCAAAGCTACCTCAAGTGCTAGTGTTGTTAGCTCCCATGATGTTATCAGGAGTCTTGTGATACTTGCAGTCCTGCTCAAAGCCTCATTACGGCATGGAAAATTGCAGAGAACGTCCTATTCTCAGATTAAACAAACCAAACTTGGGCTTCAGGTTTGGGAAGAAAACTCACAACACGTAGGTCCTAAAGCTCAAAAAGCTGTATTTGTAACTGTGGGAGGGAGAAGGAGGAGGCATCTTAGAGACTTATACGTGTCATTGGTAATGCTGGCACGCACCCTGGGTCTGTGGATGTAGTACACATGATGGCCCCGTTACAAAGACACCGGCCAGCATCAGAACTCAGATCCAAACAAATCTCTAACTTCAAATGCCTCCAAGGCTGGGTTAGGCCCTGTGAGGTCAGCAGGTGGCCAGAAGTAGTGTGAGATTGCCTGTCACCAGAACAAGCAAGACAAAGCCCAGAAGAGCTGGCAGGCACGAAAAAGCTAAGTAATTGCTCACTTCCCCAAGTGATGGGCAAGATGTGAGAGGGAAAAAGAGTCATGGTGTTGCATCACTCACCCTTTATCCGAGAAGTAGGATGGGCATCTTGCCAGGACCTTTCACTCTATTTCTTTCACGCTGTACGTGCTGAAAAGAAAAAGGAGAAATCCAGCCCCCAAGTTTCGATTGTTAATAAGTTATCACAGAGTCACTAGTGAAAGGCATGCCTAAAAACATCAACATTGGCATCCACTACTTTGTTTTGCAAAGGGCTTCATCTGTCGCTCCCCTCCCCCCCCCCCCCCATCCCCCAAAGTATCTATCCGCACACACACAAACACGCACACACTACACACTTCTGGCATTTTTTGTTCCTGTCTTTGTTTCCGTACATGATATAAGAATGCATCCAGCTTCAGTTTGAACACATTTTCTTATGGGTGAAGATACAGACTTATTTTCCAAAATACCCTTCACTTGCATTCTAGCTAAAAACACCAGCAAAGAAGGTTTCAGAAAATGAGAGAAAAACTACCTCTATCCCACAGCAACTGTGGTAGGGAGAATTTTTCAGCCCTTAGAGGTCCCTAGAGAACTTTGAGCACGTTTACTAGTATCAAAGCAGGGCAATAGTTTTTCAATGACATCACCTTCCCACTCCCTGTAACTGAGAACTCACGGTTCCCTAAACTAGAGCGAGGCAGGAGGTTTGAGTGCCAAAGGTCTTACACCATAGTTTCACCTACAAGAATTAGGATTTTCAGGCAATCAGTAGCTAACATTCTGCATTTGATACAATTTACTAGTGGCAAAGTTCTTTGCTGTTTACACATCAATAATCAAGTGTTACCCATGTCAGGCTGTACGGTTTATTTTAAGACAACCCTAAGAGGCTTGAATCCAGTATTAAAATGATACGTGTTCTTAAAAAATACATAAGATTCTTAATATCCAAACTTAGGGCTCAATTATATTCACAGATGTATTCTGGGAGTGAATCAGTGCATGTACAGGGAAAGTTGCCCACAGCGGAATGAATGTTCAGGGTACGCAGCAGCAAAACCTCCTGAAAAATGAACCTTTAGGCTGCAATGATACTCTGAGTCTGACACGTTACACTGAAGACAAAGGCAATCTCAGGCAAATACAAATCCTTTCCACTGATATAGCCTGGAACACTGTAAATGCAGTTTACAGCCAACGTTTGTTCTGTTTTGGGAAAAAAAAAAAAAAAAAGAGAAAAAAAAGAAACGTATACAAACAACTGTTCTTTTCCATCCTAAAACAATGGAATAACTCATGATAGCTCCTTTACGGTGGTGAAATTCTGACAGTGGTCTCAGCAGCTGCTTAGACACCAACCACAGCATTTACAACTGGTTCATTACAGACACCCAAGCCCTTGCAACACATTTTGCTTTCATGGCCCAAACAGTATAATCAGTGACTATATCCAGGACTGCACAATAACGTCTCTGTTTATCAGAGAACAGAGCATAGCAGCTTATCCTCAGATTCATTGTGATCAACTTAAACATATCAACTTGCATTTTCTGTTTTGTTTTGTTTTTAACTAAAAAAGAAACAACAACACCAACAATAACAAAAGGTATTTTGCATTTGTAAAAATGCAAAAGGAAGAAAACTGCAGATTAAACCTGGCTAGCCCCTAGTAATGTCCTTGTTCTGCACCATGACTATAACAATTTGATTTTGAAAGTGGGAGGATGAAAAGTATGTCCAAATTGACACACTTCAGATCAGCATAATGCCTTTGCTTTTCTGAGTAGCTGCTCTTCACAGGTACTCTCATTCATTTTGACTCATCTGGATTTGGTTGAAGAACAGAGGCATAAGAGATGCAGGGTGTCTAGCACTATCCATCACACCGCTCTCAGGAAGAACTAGCATAAATGATCCTGCAGGAAGGATATTAATCATAGTAAACAGAGTTAAACAAAAACAGAACCCAGGGAGACTAGGCTTTTGTTTACTCGAAAGAACTAGAGATTTCTGTTGCATAGTGCTGTGCTGCTCATCTGTGCATACCAAATTAATTCACAAGTTTCACCATTTCTCTTTCCCATGGGGGAAACTGAGGCACAAAAAAGTACAGGTTAGTTTTTCCCTTGGCCCTTAATTTTGAGGACCTGATATATGACACTTGATTTCTGGGCAAAAGACAGGGCTGAAAACCCAAAAGGAGGTTTATGCCCCCCCTCTGTTTCTTATTCATGGGCTCAGCACTCAGCCACACAGAGTGAGTCAGGGACTGGGATTCACATACAGAGCTGACTGGTCATCCATCCAGAGCCCCCGCCTGCCAGACACCGCTCCCAGATACTAACATTTCGAACTTGGTGAGGGGAAAAAAAAAGTAATAATAGTACTATAATAGTACTGAAACTGAACACTGGATTGGGTCTCTTTCTTTTTTTTTTTTTTTTTTTTTTTTTTTTTCCTAGCCACTATAACGGCAGAAAGGGCTTTTACCAACTTACTTTGCCCAGGGATTGAATGATTGAATTCTGGTCTGTTATGTAAAAGCCCAGACGAATTCCTGCTCTGCTGAACCAGAGGCGTGAGCAGATCACCTCTGCCCACCGGCTCAGCCCGCACCAGCCCTGGACAATCAAAACCACCGCAGGTTTAAAGTTTTGGAAGACCACTGAAACGCATCTTTAAAAGACAGCGCAGTCAAGAAAACACCAGCGGATATCTGCTAGGTGACAAAAGGAATGAACTTCCAGAGATTTTTTCAAATCTTATTCCTGTAAATAAGAAACAGCTGACTATGATCCTGCAAATTCCAGTTGAGAAAGCCCTGCTGATATTAATGCATTGTGCTGTGTCCAGAATCCCTTGATAGAATTACAGCATTACTGTACGCAGCTGGGTGGATGTTATCATGTTGCACCAAAAAAATCAGAGATTGTACTATCAGGAATAAATGAAGCCGAGATCCAGCACTAATGCACTTTAACACAATGCTGGCGTCTCCAAATTTAGTACAGTGTGTTTTTTCAACTCTAACTTTCTAACAACATGGACAAATAAAGCCATGCATACACTGGCAAACTAGTCTGTGGCAAGAGAAGTTTGCTGATGACAGTCTTGTTATTGTAACAGGAAGTGACTCAGCCCTGGCAACAAGAGATCAGATATTTTATTCAGAAGCATTAGGTCATTTTTTTCCCCTAACCAACCAACAGTTTCACAAGGCAACTGGTTTTGTTTGAAAATAAATAATCCATCTTGAAAGTGATTTGCTGAGGGAGAGAAGTTAAACATTTATGGTCAGGAATAATCACTCAGTTTAATTCAAGGCATCTGGAAACCTCTTGTCCTTTTAACTCTCTTCAATGTGCTGCCTGCACAAAATTCCACCCCCTCAGGCAGGAATTCTCCCACATGGTTGAGTAAAGTATCACCAGCTACATTATTTTCATGAGAGTGAGGATGAGTGAGGAGATTTGTGCCCGGACCAGTAACTTTCCATGACAATTATTCATGACTGATGTCATCATTACAGCTAAAGTAAAACTACTTCACACAGGCATTACAGCTGAAGCAAATACGTGCCTTGTTATAACAGCATATTACATGATCTTGCATCAGTTATTTATAAATGGCTCATGATGTTATGTTGCTTCTCCTAAAATCAGTATAAAATAAAAATTCTCTTAATATTTGGCATTTACCCTTCCCAGGACAGTTTCTTTCATTCCCAGTTCCTGCACTGTTACGTATTGTGTTATTTTTTGCATTATATATAAGTTCACACGACTGTGTGGAGACAAAATAAATAGTTTTCCTTTCAATGCTGCACTGGTATTATTCATTTTTGCTTCAAGTAGCTTTTATCGTAGTTCCCAACTGTGTAAAAGAAACTAATTGTTCAAACCAATTGAAAATTCTCCCCGTAATGATAAGGAGTAAACACGCCAGCAGCTGCAGTGCTCCTAGAACAGGATTTTGTCATCTTCCTAATATTTTCCTGATTCGTTGTCAGTTTTGTATTTTTAAAATACCAAGGAAGCATAATACTCCACAGCACAATGACTCAAATGTCCCATAAAAACACATAAATAACATATAAATAACAAAGCCAGCATTTTATCTTGGGCATGGAGCAGGCAAAAATAAGTTCATGGGGGTATCTTAAAACCTCTATAGCAACAGTGTTTATCTGTTGCCTCCATACTGTGCCCGGAGCCTAATTTTAGGTATTAAAAATAAAACTCCAGACAATTTCCCCACATCAGGCTCTGCAAGAACACAATAAGGCCTCAAGCATTTTTCTTTGACATCAAAACACATTATTTTTGGTAAATATGTGAAAAATTAAACTTCTTTGAAAGGCCACTGCAGTGAATACGAATTTACAATTCAGCGTTAAATGAAATATATCCTGAGAAACCTCAGCACCCTACATTATTTTGCTGTTATCTTCCTTGTGACACAAGCAGTATTTTATAATTCTAGCCCACTAAAACAGCAGATTTCATAATTTTGCTGCTAAAACAACATGGTTTTCTGTGCTCTGTCAAATAGCATTTTTATCTTCTAGCAGGAAAATATAGCTATCTTGTTCCACCATCTGCCAAAAACTACTTAACGCAGGGTAGTGCTCCTGTGATTTCAAATTGCAGCAGCTTAAGTAACTCCAGTATTATACCTATTAAATATACTGACAATCAGACCCTAACATTTTTAAAGTAGTGTGGCATGCTATTTAAGAAAGGTATTTCTACTATACTGTTCCGGGGTTTAACTGCTAACACAGTCTCCATTTCAGTTAGCTGTCCTTGCTGAACATCGTCATATATTAGATGATTTTAACTAGATAGTCATCTTGAAGTGCTGGACAAAGGTTCACTATCCATTCAGGGCCGTACACTAAATTTGAGAAAACGTTTCTTTGTCCAACTGGATGGCCACTGAAAACAATATGAGCACAATTTCAGCTTTCCTGCAAAACTTCCTATTCTGTATCTAGTCTCATGGTACAGCACACTACTGCAATTGTCTGACAAAACTTACTGCCTAAGAACTGCAATTTTATACATGAACACTCACACACATATATATGTCAGTTTTTTATATATCTCATATTTGTTCAGACAGACTTGAAAACAGAAGTCCCCAGTGTTTTAACACTTGAAGAATAATAAAAGGAGCTTATATTTCTTATTATCCACATTTCGCTACTTCAAAACCGATGTTATGCTTTTCTGGGACCTAGCATTTAATATATGAATGCTTGGAGTCAGCTTTCTCTGCATTATAGTCAACATGCACAAATATATTGCTATCTTCCATTGGCACCATGTCAGTTTTATGATTACAAATCCTCCATTCGCATGTGTTCTGCTCAAAAGTACTCATGTTTTAATGGGCCTCCATCATACATGAAGCCTTCATCTAGGAACTGACAAGTTTCAAACCTGATGTTATATTTCTTGCAGAAGTAGAGACTCCAGAGCTCTGATTTAGCACGCTCAGTCTGGAACAGCAAATGACAGGAGCAGATAAACTGTTCCCTGCTTATTGCTGTGTGCAACTCCCAGCTTTATCTCTGGCCAGGCTGACCCGCGGACCTGGGGATGTAGAAGGTATTTTGAGTTTTTCAGATAAATGGCTTAAATTTTTGCATTCTTTGTGGAACAGGATATTATTTTAACTTATTATGAAGCACAGTAGCAATGAACAATATTCATGATTTGTAAGTTGAGAAGATAATACAAGTTACATTTTCATAAGGACAAAATATTTTTCTAGTTGGGTACATTTGTGATGCTGCTGTAATGCATTTTAATGGACTCAAGCTCTAAAATTAAAGATTCTGAAAACTCATTTTAGGTATGCAGAATGAATTCTCTATAAAATGCACAGGCTTTTGGTAGAATATGAATATCAAAGATACGTAGAGAGACCTGTTAAATCATTTTCTGATAATTTTTTCTTTTCACTATGTATCGTAGCATATAAAATAAGGAAAAATATAGAAATTGTGTAGAAACTCTGTAGAACAAGAGAAAAAGAAAACATTGGATAGGAGAAAAGCTCTTCCTAGAATTAAATAAAATGCAGAAACTGTGATTAGAAAAAAATATTTCAGAAAGTTGCTTTAATTTGCCTAACGCACTCTAAAAGTGATCTAACAGGGTCATGGAAATAGTAGCCAGGAGGGGAGAAAAACGAACTCTCATAAATCATGAGAATGAATAGAGAAAATGAACCATATTGAGATTATATCCTAATCTAACTGTAGAAAAATTATGCTTGTCCTAATATTCTTCATTTGCCTGAGGATTTCACAGTATAATAATGTAGACTGTAATGTCTTCAAGGGATTTCAAGCATATGGATCCTATGAAGATGCAATTCTCAGATATTTTACCAAGGCTGTGCACTTCCTCTGTAATTATCCTCGCAGTTTTGGTTGGTGGCGTTTTTTTGTTGTTGTTTTGTTTTGCTTTTTTGTTTTGTTTTTCTTAATATATGTATGTATTTTATAGTGAATTTGTATGGAACGCATTCCCTCTAAGAGGTCTTAACATCAATCTTTGAAAGACTTGCAGACTTTTTGCATTTAGGTTTCAGGGCCATGAAGATGACTAAGGGACTGGAAAATCTTTTATATGAGGAGATGTTGAGAGAGCTGGCACTGTTCTGCTTGAAGAAGAGAAGGCTCAGATGTCAATCACACATCATCATGTGTATACATACCTGATGGGAGGCAACAAAGAAGAAGGAGCTAGGCTCTTTTTGGTAGTGCCCACTGATAGGAGAGAAGGTAATAGGCACGAAGTAAAAAACAAATAAACAAAACCCCAATAAATTAAATCTGAACACAACAAAGCATATATATATTTTTTTTTTAATTTATTCTAAGGGTAGTCAAAGACTGGCATAGATTGCTCAGGGAGTTTGTGGAGCCTTCACCTGCAGAGATATTTGGAACATGGCAGAACACAGTCCTGTGCAACCCGCTCCAGGTGACTCTGCTTGAGCACGGGAACTGGACAAGGTGATCTCAAGAGCTCCTTGCCAATCTAAACAATTCTGTAATTCTGTGAATATTTTTGTATTTGTTTCAGGGTATTTACAATACCTGATTGTTTTCCTAGATGTACCAGTCCAGGTTTGCCTTCCCTAATGACTTCCACAGCCAACAAGGTTAAGAGCCAAGCTCCGTAAGCAAGTAGTCTGCTTCCTGTGGGCCAGATAGGAGCTCACCTTCCTCTCTGCTCCACTGTGTTTCCCAATTCTGCATCATTCTGACAAGAACTTTTTGTAGCATGGGGCTTCCTGCTTTATTGCATTTGCCAAAGCTCTTTTCGTAGGAAAAACAGTCTAAGATAGGGCACATTGGTACTAATATGAACTCAGGAAAAAGCTAAGTTGCACTGTTCAATCTTGAAAGCTCAGAAATGTTCTTGGGCCCTCCCAGCTTACATGCAGAATTTATGAGACTCGCTGACTAAAGCCTGTGACATTCAATTGATTTTAAAGACGTGAAATCTTCCCTTGCCTCAGTTCCTGATGTGATTGTGATCTCAGGTCGTGCTTGTCTGGAAAAGGTCATAATTTCCTCTAAATCCAGCCCTTGTTTATGGATAAATCCAAAATTTTGTGTCCGTCAAGTGTCCTTTTTGGGCTCTGTAAAATCTCCAATATCCTTCATTTGGACTGCGCTTGGAATAAATGGAAGTTACTGAAGGATGAAATAATTCAGAAATTTATGAGTTCTGCAGATTGAGTGACACATAGATATAGTATTGCCCTGAGACCATCCTCTTGATTTAAGCACTGTGGACACCTTTGTTATCAATAACACAGTGCAATCTTATTTTTGCTTTTTTCTTACACAATTCAGAAACCCTTCTGTAGAACCGTTACTAAAAAGCCTTTTTAATAGAGTGTATTATTCTTCTACAAACATCTCCATTTACTACCTTTTGTTTTGTTTTATTTTGTTCGTAGGGAAGGAGGCACACTTGTTCAGTTAGAAGTTTTTTACAGAAGAGCAGTGTTCTTTGAAACTCACCCATACACATGTCACCCATGTCACAGCCACAGGTCCATGAGCCGCAGGTCCACCATCTACCAGAAACTCTGGATGTCAATTACATACATGGATACTTTGCTAGTATAAATAGGATTTCAACTATTAATTCATGTCTTTCACGGGAGAAAAAAGTATATATATATACACATTTATACATATATATATATACACTAGCAGTTTTTCATGAATTCTAAACTTAACACTACATGTTATTGTTTACTTACGGCTATAAAATCGTATCACTTATGGAACAGGCTTTCCTGCTCCCATTCCCCTTCTGAGTTGTCTATTTCTTGTTCTGCACTTTAAACATATTTCCTGTTAGTCATAAAATAGTCAGCAATCATCATACACAGCTCTTAACAGCAATGATGTGTTTCCAGCTCTGAAGAGTAAGAGCCTGTGGACCAGGTACATAATCGTCATAAATGCCTGTTGTGAAGCAGTTCAGTAAATTCAATTTACTTCTTTTTTAAAACTATTGCACAAAAGATACTTAATTACTAGCAGAAGTGAAAGCAGACAACTTTTCTGCCTATTTATCAAAATATTTTTAGTTTTGTTTTGAGGAAAGTGCTGTATTATAGAGCAAAGGGGAAAGCAAATCTTATTTAGAAAAAAAAAATAAATGAAAAGGGAAGGGAAGGGAAGGGAAGGGAAGGGAAGGGAAGGGAAGGGAAGGGAAGGGAAGGGAAGGGAAGGGAAGGGAAGGGAAGGGAAGGGAAGGGAAGGGAAGGGAAGGGAAGGGAAGGGAAGGGAAGGGAAGGGAAGGGAAGGGAAGGGAAGGGAAGGGAAGGGAAGGGAAGGGAAGGGAAGGGAAGGGAAGGGAAGGGAAGGGAAGGGAAGGGAAGGGAAGGGAAGGGAAGGGAAGGGAAGGGAAGGGAAGGGAAGGGAAGGGAAGGGAAGGGAAGGGGGAAGGGAAGGGAAGGGAAGGGAAGGGAAGGGAAGGGAAGGGAAGGGAAGGGAAGGGAAGGGAAGGGAAGGGAAGGGGGAAGGGAAGGGAAGGGAAGGGAAGGGAAGGGAAGGGAAGGGAAGGGAAGGGAAGGGAAGGGAAAAAGAAAGGAAATATCAGGCCTTTGACAAATGTTTGCAGGTTCTCAGACAGTTCCTGATTTTTTTATGACTACCAGAAACTCACAAAGAATAAGGATAGGAGTCATGGCTTTAAATGTAATGTTCAATAAATACAAATTATCAGAGGAAATGTGACACGGAAGGACACCTGGCAGGTACAGTAAAAATGCCAACGATGATGCAGAACAGTCACCCTAAACACACCAGCAGTCCTGATGAAGAGAACATGCTAGACAGTGGAATATTCACTCCCATGAGAGTCTGAAAACTAAGGCGTGTTGGAGGTGAGTAAGTGCCAGCTCAGATCTGCCCCCAGGCCCACTGTCTGTAACTCAGGCAAGGACAGCCTTGACTGTCTTTTAAACAACAGCACTGTAAATTACATAAAACTACCCTCTCTTTTCTGCGTTGTATAATGTGCAAATGCTGGGCAGTCATCACCGGTCCTTGCTTTTTGATAGAACTTGAAATTGAGAACTGAACCAACAACTCCAGTCAAGTGGTCATTTCAAAAGACAAAAAGCCTATTTAAAGGCTGAAATATGTCTGCTATGTATCTTAAAAGGTGAACGCGTGCATATTTGTTTTAAATATTGCTTGATGACTTCAGAACATGTGATACAATCAGCAAACTAGTTCCTATGCTACAGATACATAATATTTTGCTCTTAACAAGCTAAACATATCTTAACATTAAAAAGTCACATAGCTGAGAAGTTTCATTGTGCAAAGGCTGACACAAGCAATCACAGGAATCCAGCAGCAGTAGATATTTATTCCTGCTCAGACCTGTAACGTGGGTGGTAAGGCACAGACACATCATCTAAAACCACTAGCACAACAGTTCTGGATGCTCGGGGAACACAGAAAACTGACTGCAGGAAGTGGATAGTCTCACGTGCTCTTGTACCCGAAATTATTGTCACCAGGTTTTTGCCCCTGTCGTCTTACGAGGACAGTGCATATCTAGTACCTCCTTATCACCAGTCCTGAAGTTGAATTTCCTGCCTTTCTGTATATATTTTGTCGTTGTTGGAAGGAGAACACAGAACTTGATAGACTGTTGGCTTTATCCAGTTGTACTGGGGGTCTGGCTGAGATGGATTTAACTTTCCCTGCAGCAGCAGCCCATACAGTGCTGTGCTCTGCACCTGTAGCTAGAGCAGCATTGGCATCACACCAGTGTTGTGTCTACTGCTGAGCAGTGCTGGCAGAGCACCAAGACTACCTCCAAGCCGCCCCGTGCTGGTGGTGGGCAAGAGGTGGGGAGGGGACATCACCAGGGCAGCTGACCTAAACCAGCCAAAGGGATTTTCCATAGCATGTGGTGTCACACTCAGCCATAAAAGGTGGGACAGGAGAAGAAGAGAGGGTAGGGTCTCATTATGAAGACATCTGACCTCCCAAAGAACCACTATGTGTATTGAGGCCCTGCTTCCCAGGACATGGCCAAACATTGTTCGTTGACGGGAAGTAAAGAATACTTTTTTTTTTCTCTCTTTGTGTGTTTCCGTGCAGCCTTTTTTTTTTTTCCTTTACCCTTTAATTAAATTATCCTTATCTCAACCTGTGAGCTATTTTTTTCTTTCCAGCAAACTTTCTCCTCCCCCTCTTCTGAGGAGGAGGAGGTGTAAGAGAGCGTTTCAGGTGGAGTTCAAGTGCCCAGCAGGGAAAAAACAGTCTAGACCTTCCCATAACCTCTTCCTTTGGCTATACTTTGTTTGTTAAATGGTCCTTCCTCTCTAACATCTATTTCTAGAAATGCCTCTTGCATCCCATGATTGCATTTACTGTCCTGCTACTGGCTGAAATTCCTCCAGTGACCAAGGTGATCTCATGATCAGGTGATCTCATGATCAGTGATTAAATGGCCTGTTTGTTCTTCTGTCAAGTCTAACTGATGACCTCCTGTGGTGCAAAATAAGTTCTTGGGGCTGGTACATAAGTGCATGACCACAAATTTCACATTATTTATTTTTTTTTCTTCCCATCGACATTACCCCAGCCCTCCAGGCCATTTCTTTTTCTATGGTATTACAGTACAATCTGTCCTGTATTGACAACATCTCCAAGCTCTTTGTGCCATCAGTATATTTCATTATTACATTCCTACATATTGTGCCAAGGTCAGGAATGGAAATATTAATAATAATTCCCCGTGCAGTATCAATTCAAACATTTTCATGAAGTCCAGGAAAATTAAATCTGTCAGAGTTCCCTTGAGAAAATCCATTGATTTTCTCTTGATAAGAAAAAATCTATTCTCTTATCAGTGAAATGTCTAATTAATGATATCATGTTAGCCTAATGAAATCTAAATTAGACACCAGAGGAGTCTGTATGGGAGCCAGCAGAAGGATCATAACTCTGTATTTTTAATTTGATTGAGATCCTATTAAAATCTGAAAAGATTCCCAATGATCTCAGAAGGAATGCAGTGAAATTTCTAGCATGATGACTGATGACACCTTTAATATACAAACTACATCCAACACATAAATTAAATCCTAAATATTATTTGTCAGGCTT
The DNA here is from genome assembly GCF_040182565.1 of Anser cygnoides. Classification (NCBI taxonomy): domain Eukaryota; kingdom Metazoa; phylum Chordata; class Aves; order Anseriformes; family Anatidae; genus Anser; species Anser cygnoides. Next base: position 13,302,837 of record NC_089874.1, on the reverse strand, counting down.
CTTAAAATTCATGATTAAGCTTTGTTTCCACAAGTCAGTATTTTTTTTAAATATAATACTGCTAGTGTTATTGGCTTTGGACTTCCAATTTTTGAGTCTGTGAAAGGCACCTTGGTTGCAACTTTAGGATTTTCTCAAATGTAAAAAGGCAGTGATGGCTTATTTTTCCAGTGGAACTCTGTTTTTGACCTATTCACATGCCTCCAGGAAAAAAAAAAAAAAAAGTCTTAAAATTAAAAACAAATACAGTTAAATGTTTTAGAGTTGTGTGAGTGTCAGATGCAGTTAGGCACATGCAGAACTTTTGAGGTGCTAGGGAAAAAGGGCATTTTATAAATAATTAAATATCATGCTAAATGTTGCCATCATATTGAAATTTCACAGGAAAGGTCATTTCACAAAGTGATTGCTGCTCTAGAGATTTTATATAAGCGGTCTGTACTATTGCAATTGTACTGAAATGAGAGTACATCCACCGAGATTACGATGGATGAAAGAATTACACATGTTGTGTATTCATTCAGCTCTGAAATAATTTCAAATAAAAATGAAACACTGTAGGAAGTAACTGAATGGATTGGAAAGGACTCTGTTTTGGGTGACAGTTTGAGATGGGAGATTTGTATTTCTGGGCACTATTTAGACCCTGGGATGCACTTTGAGAGTTAAATAACAGTTGTGGCAAAGACCCCTCTCCTTGGTTAGGCAAGCACAAACATTTATTCCAGCTGAAGAGGCTGATGAAAGTATCCTGTCCTTTGGCAATATACAAATTAAGCTACTGGTGCTGGGTTCTCTGAAGGCACACCAAGAATTATTCAGATAGAAACACTCTTGCTGAATGCAGCTGTCTGACAAAGCAGGATTTCATCCAGTAAGCTTGTTACACCTGAGTTTAGAGTTTGCAGGAACTATTTACTTGTGGCTGATATTCATAGTACATGGTGTAGGCAGTAGTTAATAAAAAATCATGTTTCTTCTCTGCATAGAACGTGTTTTAAGTCACATAAGTGCTCAGGCTAGTGTCCTCTTCTTTAAACACTTTCCATAGCACATTTTCAGCAAGTTATCTTTCACCCTGAAACTATATCCAGAGTCTACATTCATTAACCTTCCAAGCATGCCACAAGGTTCATCTTTTCATCCCACAGGGATCTGGGAAGATTGAAAGCTACTGGGTTCAAAGAAATTTTACTTGAGCAAGCAATGCTTCTATTTCTGAAAAATCTCCAGGAGATTTTATTTACATTCAATTGCATTTAAAATAATAATCATCATCATTTTTATGTCATTTTAATTCGTGAAGCAGCATCTATAGCACTGTCTGATACTTTACAGATGTACAGAGACATCACATACTATGAGTTACAGCTTGTGGAGGCAGGGAATTGATGGTATTTTAACTATCTGTATACAAGCACCATTGTGTGCTGGTGTCTTTAAACACTCAGATAAGAAGTTTTTACCATCCTTTGAACAAGAAGGCACCTTGCAACACCCAAGAGTTCCGTGCTGCACTTTCCATTCTGCTTTCCATAATGACCAGTTATTCCTTCTTCTTCTATGACTTCTTTCCTGTGATCATACTTAGGCAGATTCCCTTTTAAATTATGAGACAACCTCTCTGAAAGAAACATGGTCTTTTCAACAGTTGCTGCCTACATTGCTAAAAAATAATACTATGAATACCAGCCAAAAGTTAGAGAGCAGTTCTGCAATGCTTTGGACCCAGCAACAGCACAAAGGAGCAAAGGATAGAAACACCCAAAGCTCATACTTCGGAGGACATTCCCACCATGTAGCAATAATGAGTCACACTGAAGCAAAAGCCATCTGTTCATCTGGACACAGATACCACATGTCAGTTAACAGGAAACATTTCCACTGAAGACTCTCACTGCCGTGTTAATTTCCCTGCGTAGACAAACCCCCAGCATTTCAGATCCTGCAGCCTGCAGGACAGGACAAATGGGAAACAGCAAGGCTTCTTTTCGCCTTTCTTTGCCTGGCTTATCTTTTTCAAAACCAGGCTCGTCAAGCAAGAGATGTTTGGATGCACCTATCTATAAAGCTTGGCTAGTACCATGAGGTGTCCAATTAATGAGTCTAGCTGTCCCCATCAAAAACTAAGCATTCAAAGCCAGTGACACACAGCATCCCCAGCTTTCAGCCAGAGGCAGCGCTGTCCTCTGAAGGCCCTTTGGCAGCAGCACCTTCCCACTCCTCCTTCCCCTTCCCACTACTGCATGACTCAGCCAAGTTGGGACCCCTCTTAATTCTGGGAAATCGCCATGTTAGATCTTTCCCCCTAAAGATACCCCACCTATCAGCTATTGAAGAAGCTGGGAAAAGCGCCTCATAATTAATAGATTGCATCTTGAAACAATTAGCCGCAGAAATACATTTTGTAAAGGGACCAATCAGCCCTAACTAAAGTCATGTTTAACTAAGCTTTTTAGGATGGGGACTGTCATTTGGTGTGTATTCCTGCCACACGTAATTCAATGGGATTCAGCATTGCTGTGGCCTTTAGGTGTTATCACAACATAAAGAATGCAAAATAATAACTATATAAGTAGAAAACCCTTAATTTCCTAGCATGGCTGCTTATGGAGGCATCGTATTTCAATTCCCTTGATGACTATACAGTTTGGGTCATCACTGTATAAATGTTTAGCTCCATTGGAGCAACACACATGTGCTGGATGGGTGGGTAATTCATTTCATGTGTGTAATGTTTTGGATCAAATTATTTCCACATTCATTTTGATGGATTAGGTTTCAGGTGGACAAGAACCAAAAAAATCAGATAAACTCTAAAAGACTCTGCAGTACAGAGGACATTCTTAATAATGTCATTTAGAACGAGAAAGCACCTCTTCTATTAAAATTAGATTTAATACATGTAGGCATGTAGATCATATAAATATCTCAAAACACTGTTTTTCTCAAAGAACCATCAGCACTCTTTGAAACAAGAGAGTGATTTTGTATTAAATCATCTGATACTGAAAAGTTCATCTGATTAAAGATTTTCTCCCTCAAGTTAAGGCAACAAGGCAATGTATTTGTTTCAAAGAATCTAATTTTTTATTTCCACCATGCCTCTGAAATCCATGATTTCTAAACTAATGCCAAATAAGATTAAAAAATAAAATAAAATCCTCCCATGAATTAAGTTCATAAACCGCAAGAGCATGGAAAAGATCTAGAAACAAGGATTTTGTCTTTTGTGCATGCTTATTAACTTAATTGTTTGCCCCTTGAAAACAGCAAATAGCCTGGAGCATCTAAATCTTAAAAGTGCTCAGTTAAAGCAAAACATTTTTATTTGGAAAAATAATTTAGGAAATCTCTAAAAATGTCTTCAAATTTTGGGGAGAGAAGGATTAGATACAAATGGCAGGTAAGGAAGACAAAGAAGAACACCACGTAATTAAAAAATGCTAATGTTGATTCCACCACCAGGTGAAAATCACATAGCATTCACGTCTAAAGAAGACAGGCAAGCTTTCCTGGAGGTGTCTTGAAGGAAACTGCCTATCTCCTGGGGGGGGGGGGGGGGGGGGGGAAGCCTTCAAAGGCTTGTGAAATTGCCAGCAGGAAATGAAATGACCACCACAGATAAGAACTCCATCAGGCTTTAAATGTATAGAAATAAGGTTAACACTTTGGTTGTTATTCAAAAGCAAATGAAAGATGAGCTTATGATAACAAGCTTGGATTAGGACTCAGAAGATCTGAGTTCATTTCTTGGCTCTGCCATAATCTCTTTTTGTGATTTTTGGGCCAAAGCTTACATTTGGCAAAGACCGAAGAAAGGAAGCAGTATCTTCTTTGTACTCTTTGTATAGTTAGGGAACTGAGACCCAGAGATAATAGTTGCCAAGGATTCATGACTTCTTACAGGCATTTATATTTCCAATAAATTTCTCTGCAAAGAAAGGTAACTAACCGAGAGCTGAGAGCTACCTTTGTGGGTCTGATCCTCCAACTACCTCTGTGTTTCTATTTCCTCATTATAGCATTCTAATAATAAATCCTTTCTCCTACACCTCAAACAAAAGCTAGTTTGTGTGTGTGTTTTTCTTTTCTTTTTTTTTTTTTTTCTTCTCACTACGCTGGGATATAAACTCTCATTTTACACAGCCATTTATATATTTCTAACAACTTCACAGTCTCATAGCAAGGAGCCAAGAAGCTTCTATGAATCAACCAGTAACTAGTTATTATGTGTGTATATATGTATATATATACCCATTCATCTCAAACACTTACAGAGTAAATCTCCTTATCTTATTATTGCCGTCATTCTAGTGCACAATAGCAATAATGACAATAATGTGACTATATCGATGGGGTCTGTCTTGGGGCTTACAAAGCAAATAAATTCACAATTTCCCATGAAATGGGCTATGTTCTGACACCAACTGGGATTGAACCCAGGGCGCTTCAGTGGAAACTCAGGATGACTTCATCACAGTCACTTGTTTTTCATTTCCTTTCCCCCCCGATCTTCGGAAGCTACTAGAGTTACACTGATGTGAATGGGATCTGAATCCTGCCCACTGGCAACAGTTACTCAAAACAGGAAATGGGATATTTCAAATAACAATAGGTGGGAACAGTGAGTAAAGGTTCACTATGTGGTAATGGTGCTGACTCTTTAACGACTATGTTTATTTCCTTGTGTCCCAAAGAAGGGTAAGGTACTGAAAGGCCACAGTTCATTTTGCTCTTGAATGTGTTTGTATGTCTGTATGTTTATCAGATGCTGTATCCAATTTTGCAGCTGAGGGGAAAAAAACAGCACTGTCTCCCACTTCTCATCATAAGGAGACACAACTGGAGTGTTCTCCTGTGCCATGCCACCAAAGGAACAAGTCAAGTTGCAAGGGCCAAAAGGATCGTGCCATGACCTGTTAATAGGAAAGCTCCCCATTGTTGCAGCAACAGGCTAGGTGTTTTGCTTTCCCCCCATGCACCACAGACAGGGGTACTGTAACAGAGAGAGAAACCCTTTACAAAACTTACAACCCACATAATACACATGGCACAAAGTCAAAGCAGAGATGCTGTGAGTTGGAAAAGAGATCCTGGGCCATGCAGTTCATTCCGAGCAAAGGCCTGCCATTCTTGGCTGAGGCCTCCACACAACTCCTTGCCTAGTCTTGCCTTGACTAATTCCCAGAAAAGGCAGTTTCACAAGCACTCCAAGCATGTCATTCCTACATCTAATTGGTGTCACTGCTTAGAAATATTTCTTTGCATTCTTCTATGAAAGTTCACTGTTATAATCAAACTCTATACACTTTTATTAATCCTAACTTGGACAGACAATGGCAGCAAGACAGTCCAGATATTTCATCATTAGTCCTCTAGTCTCTTGCTCCACAAAATGGTTGGTACATGTTGGGTTCCTTTTCTCACAACTTCCAAAACTTCAAAGAATCATAGAATGGCTTGGGTTGGAAGGGACCTTAAAGATCATCCAGTTCCAAACCCGCTGTCATTGGCAGGGATGCCACCCACTAGATCGGGTTGCCCAGGGTCTCTTCCAACCTGGCCTTGGACACCTCCAGGGATGGGGCATCCACAGCTTCTCTGGGCAACCTGTTCCAGTGCCTCACCACCCTCATAATTAGGATTTCTTCCTAATATCTTACATAAACCTACCCTCTTTTAGTTTAAAGCCATTCACCCTTGTCCTATCACGACACTCCCTGACAAAGAGTCCCTCCCCAGCTTTCCTGTAGGCCCCCTTTAGATACTGGAAGGCCACTGTAAGGTCTCCCCAGAGCCTTCTCTTCCCCAGGCTGAACAACCCCAGCTCTCTCAGCCTCTCTTTATAGCAGAAGTTCTCCAGCCCTCTGATCATCTTTGTGGCCCTCCTCCAGACCTGCTCTAACAGCCCCACATCCTTCTTGCGCTGGGGGCACCACACCTGGATGCAGGACTCCAAGTGGGGCCTCACAAGGGCAGAGCAGAGGGGGACAATCCCCTCCCTCCCCTGCTGGCCACCCCTCTGTTGATGCAGCCCAGGACACAGGTGGCCTTCTGGGCTGCAAGCACACACTGCTGGCTCATGAAGGGCTGCTCTCAATGAGTTTTTCTCCCAGTCTGTGCTCATGTCTGGGATTGCCCCGACCCAGGTGCAGCACCTTGCACTTGGACTTGTTGAACCTCAATAGGTTCACATGGGCACACTTCTCAAGCTTGTCCAGGTAATTTGTCTGATTTAAGTTTCCCAGCACAATGCACTGTTAAATAACAGTCACTAATTAACAATGGAGAAAAGGAAGAGATGGTCATAAGAAAATGACAAAATGTCCAGCAACACCATCTTTTTTCTTTTTTTTTTCTTTTCCTTTTTTTTTTTTTTCCCCTATCTAAAACTGCTACTTTCACCTCTAAACTACAATTTCTGACCCTCCACCTAGGGAATCAGTCAGTAATTTCCTGATAGCAGCCAGTAACTTGGTGTTCAACAAGTCCCAGTTGCTCTTACTCGTTACCTCTTATGAGGACACTTGCCCTAAAACCCGTCTTTCCTAAAGAAGCTTTGCAAAGAGTGTGCTTTTCTTTTTCTTTTAAACTCGTATTTAGAAAGAAATATTTGAAAATCTACCTTTATTTACTTACCTATTTACCTACTTATTTAAGATTAGAAATTTGTGTCTTCTAAATCATGGGAAATTTTATGGATGGCTACAGAAATAGTCATCCTAAAATTCAGATACCGCAGAAACGAAAAGTGCCAACTTTTTGAAGTGCAATTTGTATTTACCCTGGATAGGACTAGAGCTTTTAAATACTTTAAAGACCCATAAATGATATTTGCTATATTAGAAACCACAAACCACCTATTCAAATGAGACTTATAACTACTACTAATATTGCTGTATACTACTAAGCGGACTGTTCAACTGAGCCTCCTGTGGAAATGGGGTCTCATATTTTGCTAATGCTGTCACCTAAGAAAAACCTGAAAATAAGCATGCTTTCTGCATAAATATGTCCCGCAACTATGCATCAGGGAGGAAAAAGAACTATTTAAAGCAGGAAAACAACACTGACCCGTGAAATAGGTAAAATAACCCAGCTGTGAATAGGCCTGGAATTAGGGAACCATCACCAGTAATTACAGCACTGACAGTATTACCTTTCCAGTGTCTGCTACAGGAGCAGAAAGTGTACCCGTCTTCAAGGTGAAGGTATGCAGACTCAAGAAGGACATTCTGTGGTACACGTGCATGAAGAAGGATCATCTGTTGGTATCTTTTGTTCTAATACTGTTTCTGGGTGCTGATGGGGATCACAGACCGGTTTTTTCTCAACAACTGTTTATGCACATCTGGGAGTATAAAATAAAAACAGGCGCTTAAAGACATGCACTCCATAGCAGGTGAAATATTACACAGCTCTGGGTTTGGTATGACAAGTGAAATGGTAAAGAAAAAAAAACGAGAGAAAAAAAAAAAACAATGTAACCACTTCTCTTTGACTTTTAACTTAGTTGTGGGTCACTGGTTTGTGTTCTGTTCACATTAGCTAATGACAACAATTTTTCCCCTCCGTTCTGGTTAATCCTTTACCAGTATTTGTAGGGCAACACCTCACCTCTTCTAACTATCTTCTGTCTGCTGTACAAGTTACATTTACCAAAATTCTTCCATATTGTATTTTTGTCATTATTTCTTTTTAATTTTTTTAGTTTTCACTCTATGTCAGCTCATGTTCTGAAATGTAATACTCTAATACTGCTTCTGCCAGAGTGACAGATCAGGAATCACCCTACTTGCTTGCCTACTCATAACAGTTCTATTTATATATCCTCAAAGAGCATTTACTTTATCTGTGGTAGAATCACATTGCATGCTAGTTTTCGATTTAGCAACTTACCACCTCAGAAGCAGATTATTTCAAGTAGTGTTCTCTGCTAACCGACAATGCTTTCATGCACTTGACACTCTCTCTCTCTCTTTTCCCCCAAATAAAGTCCATTTATCCTAATCAAACCACAAGCTATTGATTCCTGCCCATTCCATCTAACCTCCCTGCATCTGCCTGCACACGAAACATTTTCAGGAGGTTTTCTCCTCTTCTTTCTCTGAGCCCTGAATACGGTACAGAGCAAGATAATGTGCCCTCTAAAAATGCACGAATATTCTCAGAACAGAACAGGTGCTCCCCCTGCCTCACGCAGAGCTCAGCCCACCTGGAAAACACCGTCTGTCGCCTGCTACGCTGGCTAGCAGATTTTCCAGGAACATTCCACTGGCCCCGACAAAGCTGTTACTACAGAGAAGTGGTGGGGCATTTAATGTGGTAATATAGATTTTCAGACAGAACCTTATTAAAATTAATGAGCCCCAAAAAAATTAAAGCACACGGGGCTTTTTTTTTTATTATTATTATTTTTCTACACATATTTGTAAATCAATGACCTTAAGGGGATAAATTGGCTGATTATCCTAACTTGTGGACAGTCCTACTTAAAAGCTGTTGTGCAAGGCAGAACACTGGCATTTGGAGTAATCCTATATAATCCTATATAATTTTTGCTACTTTTATAAGTTACCTAGACCACACATAGTTAAAAACATACTGATCATTTCCAGGATGGAAAGTAAGTCTGTGACTATCTCTACATAAGCAGGGGCACACGTACTGATTTAGCTGTAAGGCAGTCACAAGAAATTTATCCAAGGAGTAGCCTTATTCCTTCCCTACCTGTTCAGTACAGGCACTTTAGCCTCTTTCACCACAACCAACAAGGAAGAGCCTTCTGCCCTAAATCAGGTTTGCCGCTGTCCCTGGTTGGCACGTCTAAATAAAGAGGTGTGGTCCCAAGGGAGCGACTGATTTGAGTTCGTCTGTTTGTTTGTTTGATCTAAAACATGTTTTCATTTAAAGTTTTCAAGGCAAATTCCACCCTTGCTCATGATTAAAAAAATCCCAGTAGTATATCGCAGAATGGACATTTGAAACTTTACTCCTATATAGAGATTGACGAAAGTCATTAGGACCAAATTATGTTTTTTAAGTATCCCCACTAGTTCATTCATTCATTTAGGGGCCTATTAAAACTTGTCCTCATGGTTATTATCCACAAAAGACCACAATAAATTCTCTTCAATTCACACTCCATCTTTTTGTTCATCCCGGTTACTACTGGCACAAGTACCTTTCCCTTTGATTTATATTCCATGCAACAGTCTCCCAAACAACAGCATTTTATTGACTCATCATTTAATTTTAATTCCTGATAAAAATATACTGGGTAAAAACACTACGTCTGTTTACTTCACTCTGCACACTCTTACGCATTCTTTCTTATCTGGGGTTGACTTCAGTTCATGCTTTTTGTTATTTAAGACTAAAATTTGTTAACACGGTTATAACCTAGAACTAACATGTCTAGTGATAAAAATGTCCTTTTTTTTTTTTTTTAATGGCCATCAATAGTGGCCTAATCAAAGCCAGGTATAACTTAAATAGTTTTTACTGCAAAATTGTCACATCTGTGTCACGGTTTTCTTTGATTTGCTTCATTTTTTTCCTTTGGCAATAATCTTAATCCAGCCCAACCAAACACAGACTGGCAGACACGCAAAAAACGTCACTTGTCAACTAAAAATGAATTTTATTAAAGGACTTTTATTTTTCTTTTTCATATTGCATCTTCACTAATTTACATTTAGTATCTCCAGTTGTCCTTCACCGTGAGATACTGTCCTTCTGAAGATAACTACTGAATAAGACCCTTATGCTTCAAATTCCACTTGGGCACAATAAACCTCATCCAGCCCCTGAGGAGCCGAGACCTCTGTTACATGAAGCATAGCTAAAACGAAGCAAACTTAAAATGAATAAACAAAAGCATGGATAGTGACATTCACTGTCACTTTGTTTGAAACTAAAATCTTATCCAGAGAGGGAGCAGGTTGGCTATACAACACTAAGGATTTCTACAGTTATGCTGCCAGGTTATATTTGACTGGAACCCACATGGCAACTCAGACCACAAAATACTCCACTCTACAGAACTAAAAGTAGGCTCAAATTAGGTGTATAGTTAATATTTTTAAGACTTCTTTTTCCTTCTATGCTTTTCTTTGGACGATTTGGTTTTGGAAACAAGTAGACAAAACTATCTGTTGTCTGCAAGGTAACTTTGGAAACATATTCACGTGTTTGGCCCTCTGAAGCCAGGTAAAGAATTACTAAGTGAGCGTAGTTCTCTGGATTTATATGTTTTGAGTCTTCAACATTAGCTCATTTTTCTGAGCATACAATAATGCTATAATTGACCTTCAGCTTTTTTTTCCATAGACGTTGGAAAACCCAACCAGAAGCACCAGTTGTATGCTTACAAAATGGCCATATTAACAGCTTGTGAAGGGCTAGGGGATGGAAAGTTAGACTTTGACATTTTGACTCCTACAATCACTACTTCTCAGAAGACAGTGGGCAGAACAAACTTTAAATACGTTAGTTGCCATTTGTAAGTAACTAGCAACAGAGACAAAAGCGTGGAGATGGAAATAATGGAGAAGAGATTACGATGGAAACATCAGCGGAAAATTAGAGGTCCTTCAGTAAAAGCAAGACATTAGGAGCGTTTGTTCCATGCGCTGGACAGTCCTTTGGAAAGCTAACCACAGAAAATGTTTTTCCATTGTACGAAGACAGCCGTATCGCCAGTGGGCTGTGTTAGGAATGAGGATGCCGTGATAATGACACACCAAAACGGTGTTTTTGATGGACACACACACAGCACAGGGTGCTGCACCGAGGTGCAGGCCAGTAGGGGAGCTGTGAGGGCAGGCACGAGGTGCGAGGGTAGGTCCTGCCACACTTCCAAATCCCTCACTCAATCGAGGATCGCCCCAAAACCTCAACCCCCTAGCCCACAGGGACCTCACGACCCAGCAGCTTGCCCGCTATGGGCACCCCCTGCTCCCTGCCTCGCAGGGAGGCGACACGGCGGCCGCCCAGACCGAACCACAACACCCTGACGCTGCGGTGAGGCCCCCCCCGGCCTCCCCTTCCCCTCTGCCCCACAGGGCGCAGCGGCCGCCTCACCGCCCCTCGCGGCCGCCCCTACGCGAGCGGCTCCGCAGCGCCCTCGGCGCCCGCCGCCGGCAGCGCAGAGCGCGGCCGCCTCCCCTCCCCCGCGCGCTGCCCGCTGCGCGAGCGCACACCTCCCCTCCCGAAAAAGCCGCCGCTTCCCCGCTTTATATACCCTGCTAAAAATAGCCTGCCGCCCAGCCCTCCAATCAGGAGGGGGCGAATTTCGAATCGGGCCAATGGCGGGAGCCGTCACGGCCGAGCTCGGTCACGCCAGGAGGAGCCGCGATGCCTGCAGGGCTCCGATTGGGCGACTCTGACATCATCGGCACGCGGGGCGCGGGGCGCGCGGCGGGGATTGGGCGGCGGCGGAGCGGGCGGCGTCACGGGATCACGAGGGGCGGGGAGGGAGGGGGGAGAGAGGAGGAGGAGGAGGAGGACGGGGAGGGAGGGGGAGGGAGAGAGAGGGGGGGCGGGCGCGGGGGGGGGCGGGGGCGGCGGCGCGGCCGGGCCGGGCTTTGAGCGGGGAAGTTTCGCAGGGGGCTGCATTCGCAGCAGCGCCGTGTTTGCAAATATTGAGCCCGCTCCTGCGCCAGGGTCCTCCGCCGGCCGCCTCGGGAAAGCCGTCCTTTGCCTTTGCCGTGCGATTAAACTTTGCATGAAACTTCGGGTCTTTTTTCCTCCCTAAGCTCCTCAAGGAATTAATATATATATATATATATCTCCGTATATATAAAATATTTTTTTTATTTTTTATTTTTTAATATTTTTTTTTTTCTTCTTCTTCTCTGGAAGGAAGGGGGGGGGGGCTTGGAAACTGAGAGCTGAGGTTTTTGACACCCCCCCGGCACACCCCCCTCGCACATAAAGGAGGCATCTCTCGTGGTGTTTTTGGTAACCAGCAGTGACTTTTGTTGTTGCAACTTGAGCCATGGATGTGCTCCCCATGTGCAGCATCTTCCAAGAACTCCAGATTGTGCACGACACGGGGTACTTCTCAGCCTTGCCGTCCCTGGAGGAATATTGGCAACAGGTAAAACGAGGATGTCGATGTTGTTGTTGTTGTTGTCGTATTTTTTTTTTTTTTAAAGCCGTATTAAAGGATGAGCGGATTGAAAGAGGAGGAAAAAAAAAAAAAAAAAAACAACCAAGTGTCAGCGGCGAGTTTGGGGAGATCTGAGCACAAATACCTAGCGACGTTTGGAAGCAGGTGTTTCGCTTTTAAATTGCACGGCGTTTTTTGATTTTTTTTTTTTAATTTTTATTTTTTTTTTTTTTCAATTTTTTTGAGAGCCCCGAGGTGAAGGCGAAGAGCTGCCCGTCTCCCTGCCCGGCCCCGCAGCTCCCCGGCCCCTGGGCTCCGCACCGGGTCCGGGCAAAAGTTTTGCTCCGGTGCCGGCTCCGGGCTCCGCAGCTGGGTCTTGTCAGCCCGGCTCCCCGCCTCGGCCACGGGCTGCCTTTCCAAGCCTGCTGTTATTATTTTTATTATTATTATTATCATGCATTATTTCCTAGCGATGATGGGAAGAACCACGCACGGGTGTACGTGCACATCTGTGCACGTATATATATATAATGTATACATGTATGCGTATAATGGAGCTATTCCCCAGCGCAGGGAGCTTTGCAGAGTTGTCAGTCATATGACAGCGCTCCCCTTGTGCTAATTGCCTTGGTGGGGAAGGAGGAAGAACGGAGGCTCCTTCCCTTTAATGGACATATTTCGTTGCCTTTTTTCCTTCCCCTCCTTTCTCGCCCTAATCCGCTCCGAGCGGGGGGCTCCGCTGACAGCCCCGCTCCGGGGGGCGACGGGGACCACAGCCGGTACCTGCTGGCGAGGCGAAGGAGCCTACCCAAGAAGGTCGAAAGGCAAAGATGCAAAGTGCTACAGCCTTCACGTGCCTCCTTATTGTATGCAATCACCCCCCACCCCTTATATTTTATTTCATATTTTTTTTTCCTTCCCTCCCCCCTTCCCCTTTCAAAGAGGCAGCCTCATAGTACGTGATTGAAATGGAGCTAAGTAGTTTCCTTCAGGCATTTGGGTTTTTGGCAAGGGGCCAGCCCTCTTTCCCAGTAGCCTTCAGAGGCATTTAAACTCAGAGAGAGAGAGAGAGAGCTTCGCTCCGGTCTCCATTACTATAATCTACCTAATGAGGAATTTAAATTAGCCGGGAATATTAAAGTTTAACAAGATCTTAATAAATGCTTCCCCCCCCCCCCCCCTTCCCTTCTGTTTTCTCGGAAAATCAATACACTATTGTGTCGTCCCTATCGAAACCCTTTTTTGTTGTCAACGTGCGTTGCAAACCAGTTATCTAATTACAGGCAAATACCTAAACGCCGTGTGCAGCGCCGGGGTTGTTTTCGTCTTGTTTTGTTGTTTTTGTGTTGTTTTTCCCCCCCCCCCATTTTTGCCCTCGCTCCTGGCCTGGTCACAACATGTGACCCAGTTTACTGGGGGAGACGGGAGGCAGATGGGAAGGGGCTGTGAGGGGAATGTGTGGCATTTGGGATCAGGTTTTGCTACCGGGCTGGGAAGGGATGATCTTGCTAAAATAAGTAGAGTTTGGTATGGAAACTTGGTGTGTCCTTTTTTTTTTCTGTGTAACGCTTCCATATGGATCGTTTCCTATAGTGGAAAGAATAATCCCAAAACATCAGCTTGTTGCCATAACAGTTCGTACCCTTTTTTGTTCTCCTCTGCAAATGGCTAGAAAGTCAGCAGGGTAATTGAAATTGAAAACCGCAGCTTCACCCATTTAGGGTGGTTTTGTTTTTTGTTTTGTTTCGTTTCATGGAGTGGAGAGGAATGCGGCTGGGGGGGGGAAGTTGTCCATGTACTGTTGCATGTATATTTGAACAGAGTACTTTCTTGGCAGATGGACAGGATTTTAAAAGGAAGTCTCCTTTGGCATTGCGTGAAAGAAAGCGAGCGATGACTCATACAGTTGCACTCTTGGCCAGTAGATAAAGTTCTTGTTCATTGTGGGACTCCCAGCAGGACCTCAGAGTAATTTCCCGTTTCGCATCCTATAGAATAGGACGTTTCTATTCGGGAACTTTTTTCTCCCCTCTCTTCTGTCACCGAAGTTCCCCCCCTTGTTCCTCCAACCGTGCAGGGGAGCAGCCCGAGCTATGTGGCGTGCATGCCAATACGCTTGGAAATGACATTCTTTGAAAGTCGAGCATGCAGCGTTCTCATGCACAGGAAATAGGAGGACGTCTGCTGCTCCATTGATGGCCCCAGAAGACGGGCCGGCAGCTCCGCAGCCATGCTGAAATGTGGCTTTGTTTTCTGACGCGGCGTTCGGGCTTTAGCTGCCTGTCAGAGCACATTGTGTTCGCCCGGGTCCCTTCAGCCTCGTGTTTGTGTGAGGGAGATGCAAAACAACTTGACGTTAGGCAGAGCGCGAGAGTGAAGTGTAATTATTTGTTGTGGCTCTCTATGGTCCCTTTTCAACGTCAGCCTGCTAAAACACAGATTTTTATGATGAGAGTGATGATAATTTGAGTGACTCATTAGAATGCCATTTTGCAAACCCAAGCTGACTTGCACCTTCAGCTGTGTGTTTGAACTCCTGCCCAGGTCTCGAGAAGCGATTTCTTTTCATCATAACAGTCACCTAGTTACGGCTGGAGGAGCCTTTAATTTGTTTTGAACCTAGAAACCTCAAATCGAACGTACTACATTCCTGCATGCTTTTTGAAGTGTAAAATACAATTGGGTTTATTTTGAGCCAGCTTGTAACTTTCCTCTTTTTTCTCCTTCTCTTTCACCTAGACGTGTTTGGAGCTGGAACGGTATCTTCAAAGCGAACCCTGTTATGTATCTGCATCTGAAATCAAATTTGATAGCCAAGAGGATCTCTGGACCAAAATTATTCTGGCACGTGAGAAAAAGGAGGAATCTGAACTGAAGAGCACGTGTGTCCCAAAAGAGGACAGCCCTACTAGTCAGAACTTAGAGACCAACAGTTTGAATTCTGACGTGAGCAGTGAATCTTCGGACAGCTCTGAGGAGCTCTCGCCCACGACCAAGTTTACCTCTGACCCTATAAGCGATGTTTTAGCCAGTTCAGGAAACTTGAGTTCATCTGTCACTTCCACTCCCCCTTCGTCTCCTGAGCTGAGCAAGGAGCCTTCTTCCCAGCTATGGAATTGTACGCCGGGTGAGTTGCATTCACCGGGGAAAATTCGTACCGGTACCGCTGGAAAGACTGCAGAAAAAGGTACCCCCGCCAATGGTGACACCTCGCCAGATGGCAGAAGGCGTGTTCACAGGTGTCACTTTAACGGTTGCAGGAAAGTTTACACCAAAAGTTCACATCTGAAAGCACATCAGCGCACTCATACAGGTTAGTAACCGAATGCTTGTTAAGAGTTGGCAAGTACTGCAGGGAATACCCCTGACGGTGGTGGTGTCACGGCCTTACACAATCGCTGGGTGGGAGCCCAGGTTTGGAGAGATGATGTAATAGTGCGAGAGGCTTACCAGCATGGGCGACATCACTTCCTCATTCTCTTCGTAAGCCGGCTGAAGCCAAGGCAGTTGGCTGTGGATGAGTCTGCTGTCATAGCAAATATGAGCCACTCGTTTAACTAGGCAATCCTTGGGAAACTGCAGAGGCATGTGGTCTTCGGGAGCACTCGCTAGCCAAAAGAGACGCTATACCTCTGTTCACAATTTATTTCCAAAGCAAAAGCTAACTGAGACTTTCTTGAGGAGAAAAAAAAAAAAAAAGGAATGGCATATCCAAAAGCTGGATGGATCGGGATCGCAAAGTAGCATAAGAGCCTGTCTTCATGGTCCACTGTACATTGGGTCTATTCAACCAGACATCCCAAGGCCTTGATTATATAAAGTACAGCTATAGTTGTAAATAATTTAACAGTTTTGTGTGCCATTTTGTCAGCAAAAATCTTGGAAAGCCATGGTGCGTTGTAGTTCTTCTAATATATCTGCCTAATTGGACTTGCAAATGTATGATTGACTGTATAATTTTATCCCAAAATACTGAGAAACAGCATT
The DNA here is from genome assembly GCF_040182565.1 of Anser cygnoides. Classification (NCBI taxonomy): domain Eukaryota; kingdom Metazoa; phylum Chordata; class Aves; order Anseriformes; family Anatidae; genus Anser; species Anser cygnoides. Next base: position 13,286,732 of record NC_089874.1, on the reverse strand, counting down.
TTATTGTTATGGAATCTGAATGGAAAAAAAATAATCCTGTGTGTCATTGGGAAAGAAAGTGAGGAAGGTAGACACTTCAGGACTTTTATAAATATTTTATGGTTGAAGTAGCATGCTGATTTGCTTGTTTGAGTATTAATATTTAACATCTTTTTATGACAGCAGTTAGATGTGTAGAGCTCTGCCTTGGCTCAGTAGTCATCGCTTAATGTGAGGAATTAGTTAGGCGTTCTTGGTGTGCAAATCCAAAGACCTATGCAGTTTTTTTTCCCCATGATGTGGAAAGAGAATTCACGGAAGAGATCCTGTTTTGACTCATGAGCTCAGCATTTTGTGGCTTTTATGGGAAGTCTGAGCAAGCTTGGATGCTCCCATTGTCAGGCAGAAGTCCGATAAAACGAGATTATTTTGAGAGGAAAGAGCAACTTCCACTGAAACCGTGGTGGTTGAGCAGACATAAATAGCTGCCGGCCTCAGAAGTATTGCAGAACTGTTGTCCCGGTGCTGTCTGGCTGAGAACGTTCCTGTGAATGGAAGTGGTATTTCTTGAATGCTAAAATAGCAATGTTCAAAGTGCTGTGCAGGCTTTTCCAAGAAAATGTAGCTCAGCAGAAGGAGGTTGCATGTTATACAGATGAGTGAGTGACAGAGGACTTTGATGCAATACAGTAGCCTAATTGCATCTGGGAGCCTAGCTGCGCTGTCTTTAATCACCTTCGTGAGGTCCATGCTACCTGTTTGGGAGTCAGGGTGCTATTACAGATGAACAGGAATGGTACAAGGTTGGATTTCTTTGTTTCCTGAGAACCTGTTTAATCGCTTTTTGTAACAAGAATGAGATTATTTGATGTGCTATTGCAGCACAATAGTTAAGTAGGAATCAGGTGGATGAATTTTGCCTTCTTTGCCTACATGTTTTGAAGCATTCAGATATGTTAAATAAAATTGACGGTCTTTAGGGGGTGGAGGAGGTTTACATAGAAAATGAATGGGATAGCACCGATCTTTGTTTGAGTGAAGTCGTGACTAACATATAATCTGCTTTCTTTGTAGGGGAAAAGCCTTACAGATGTTCATGGGAAGGGTGTGAGTGGCGTTTCGCAAGAAGTGATGAATTAACCAGACACTTCAGAAAGCACACTGGTGCCAAGCCTTTTAAATGTAGTCACTGTGACAGGTATGCGACTGAAATGCACCTTTTAAAATAGTTATTTTTAACACTTGCTGGAAAGTGAGTCTAGGCTGCCTTTCACAAGGTTCATTTGTGAAGGAATCGCTTGGGGACACAATTGTGTCTAGTATTTTTAAGGGATTATTATGCCTTCATAGTGGGAAAAAAATGTTTTACTAATCACCTGGATATAGTTTGTAGCCTGATGGTGCAGATTAGTGTTGTGAAATCCCCAGTGCTACCACCTACCTGCAGAGCACCCAGGTGCCTGGGGACGCCTTGAGTGCTCCGGTGTCTCCAGGATTGCCCCATCCCTCCTCCCCCGGCCGCGGTATGGAGCCGCAGAGCATGGGGGAATCTTGACCTCATAAAATGTGCCATGAGTGCACCCAACCCTCATCTAACACGCCATCTTTCTCTTTCCTTGCAGGTGTTTTTCCAGGTCCGACCACCTGGCCCTTCACATGAAGAGACACCTCTGAGTGGGTCACGAGGTGAATCCTGTGGGCTAAGAGGCGTCAAGGTTGAAGAGCCTTGAGCAGAGGGATGCGTGTTCCAGCCAAAGCATGCCATTTTGCACCCTACCCAGTTGCCTCCAGGACCTCTCTTCCTTGAAGGTCTTTTGAGGGCTAATAAGTCATGTAAGAAACGGCATAGCAACCGCGGTGCGTGATGTTTGGGGTTTCCTGGACTCATACACTGGTATCTAACCTTCTGAGTGGCTCCTAAGCCTTTTGCCGTGAGCATGTGCACTGAGAATGTCAATGATTGGGCGACTGTGTGCTATGAGGATCTATTGACGACTGTATGCTGAGGCACATTTTTTTTCTTGTGGTTGTTTTATAACTGTAAGAGAAAAAAAAATAGTCTGAATGTCTTGTATGTGAGGAATATCTTGTGAGATGGGACGACCACCAATCATTTCCAAGGGGTGGGGGGAGGGGTGTCTGCACCTTTTTCGAGGGAAAACGGAGAGGGGAAGGGGGGAATAAAAAGAGTCAGGATGCCAGAATGGAGATGGGGACCTCCCCGTTCCTGTGTGAGAGGAGCTTTAGGTGTCTGGTGCAGCTATTAAACGTGCAATGTGTCAAGTAGCTTGTTTTACTTGCTACAGAGCTCATTTGTAATCCATTGTATAAGCTGTGTATTTACAAATGTAACACAACTATAACTTTTCATTATAGTACAAAGGTTATTGCATGGTTCTGGGGAACTATATGCTTTTCCATTCTTTAATCAGGACTGCAGTTTTGATTCCAGTTAAGAGCAGCTAAAATACAATTGGTCTAATGTTACATAATGTATGGAACATGAATAATTTTTTCTGTTGGGTGGATAAAACCACTATTGGTTAGAAACTGATTTTTCTCATGCAGCTAATTTTTCTCTTATTTATGCCTTGAGGACTAACTTCTGGTTTTCTAGCTGTTAATGCACTGTTGACCTTAATAATGGTGCCTTATGCAAGTGACCTTCTCTTGTAGGGGGTCTTATACAGGGGTATGGGTGATGCATGCTTTATTAAGGCTCTCTTTTCACCTGGCATTGTACTGTATCAAATGTATAATATGAGGGGAAAAAAAGGTTACTTCCAGGGTCCTCCTTTACAAAGACAAATATAGAGAAAAGTCATTCATGTCAGTACAGTATTTGTTTAACTTAGACAATTTGACTGTGTTACAGTATAATGCATATGCCAATTGAATACCTGACCAGTTCTGCCACCTTGAGACTTTTTTTATATTGACCTTGCACAACAACTGTGTATATACACACCCCAACTGTACTTAATATGTCAAGTTTTCATACATATTAAAGATACAGAAGTATTAAAAGATGTATTTGCTTAAAAGGCACAAGTTTCACATCTATATATCTAGCTATCTGTTGGTCATACAGAAAGAAACTATATTACTTTTTTTTTAAAAAGTGGGCAGAAAAATAATTGTGTATGTATATTTGTGTGTACAGTCTGTGTATGTGTGTATATATATAGATAATATATAAATATTTTTTTTAAAAGGAAAAAAAATTAGAACACATAGCTAGAAAATGCCACAGCCCGTCAAAATATCCCCTCCCCCCCAACATGGTCATTAAGGAGACAAAGAAATGAAAGATACAGTTATTAAAATCTAGCATTTTTAGAGGCTTTACCTTTAGCTTAATGCTATGCTAAAGGCTTTGTTGGCATTCAGTTCTTCTCAGACTGCTGACTGTGTTTTGTAGTTATTAGGTTGTCTGGAATAGCGTATCTGTGGCCATATAAGAATGATATGAACTGAGTATTGGCATGCTAAAAGAATATTAGCTGTGTGCAGATGAAGTACACTCATATTTTGGCCTTCCGGCTTATGGGAGGACCTGTGAGTGAGCTAGTTGTTGTGGTGGTTGAGCTCTAATTTTGCATAGTTCAGCTAAAATAAAGACTGTTTTTTCCTAGAATAGAAATAGTCTGTCCAAAAGCAGTATTTTTATTTTTTTTAAAACCAGCTCACTACAGTTGATGCAATGAAACATGTGATCTGTTTCTTTTTTCTATTTATTATTGGTCTTGCTTACTATGCTAATATTTTGGTATATCTTCCTGGAAATGTATGTAGATAAGTGGTTTAGGAAAAAGTATATGCAAGTGATCTGGTTCTAAGGAACATGCAGGCTTAAATCATTCTCATTTCATTTTTGTTTTAAATTGCCTGAAAATGCACTTTTTTTCCCTCCCCCCCGAAAAAAAAAGAGGATAAATGGATTTCTATTTAGGTGTGTTTTTTCTTTTTTCTTTTTTTTTTTTTTTAAACTCCTTGTTTGCAATGTCCTTGGCTTAGCCATACTTCTGAAAAAATAAGAAAGTAAACAAAAGCAAAAAAAAAAAACAACCCCAAACAAACAAACAAAAAACATTAAACTTGCACTGGCTTGTCTCAATTGTGAAATACCATCAGACTTGTGTGGATGGGGTGGGGCTGTGTGCCATATGTCAAATGCCTGTAATTTTCTTAATAAGCAAGTACATTTTGTTCAGGTGATAACTGAGCCTCAATCAAGCTGAAAAATAAAAAATAAAAATAAAAAAAAAAACATTTTTGCTTGAAATTTAAGAAGAAAAAGTTTCTATTAGTGAAATTTCTTTTTTTGTTTTTGAAGCACCCTGTTATCTAAAGAATCTCTTTGTAAGATTTTTGTAAAAATTTTGTTTTACAAGATTTTATTTGAAATTGTTTTTTGCAAGATTGTTATATTTCTGTATGAATGTATTTTTTATTGGAATAACATAAAAAGAAATTCTTATCAGCATCATGTGTCTGGCTTCATCTTTCCCATCTCTGAAGGCATACATACCAATGTCAAATACTATGTTGATGCCTTCTCTTGAGCCATCTGATCTCACATACAAATATCTTTGGGTCAGGTCACTTCGTGGAAGACAAGCACTGGTGAGAAAATAACTTTGGCAGTAGAAGCATATCTTCCATATCTGAAAAGCTGTTGTTGATTCAACTTCTGTTCTCAGCGGAATAAATAGTTAACACGATTTTTACTACAAGACCACACCTTTATTCCAAATCGCTTGTTCTGAAGAGGTGAATGCATGTGGGAAATGTGATTCAGTGGGCATTTAAAGTGAAGGAAATAAACAGAAAGGAGATGGCTGGCCTAGAAGCACCTGCCCATAACTACTCCAGCTGGCTGTGGGCCTCTGAGCTGTCCCATCACTGAGAAAGCAAGCCCGAAACCTCCAAGGCGCATCTCTGGGAAGGAACCACATGAAGCCTGCCTGGTCTACATGCATAGATCCAAGCCTGCTGTGGGGCTGACTTGACCCACATGCTGGTAACATTCAGCCAGCCAACTGCAAGCCTCTATATGAACAGCATTTTTTCAGAACAATGGCTCTTCAAAGCATGACTGGCATGTACCCTGACTTTGGACGCATGCAGAATTTGTTTTATGTTGCCTTGTGGCTTCTGCTTCACTCAGGGTTGTGGTAAAAGTCCCTTAAGCATCGAGAAAAACCATTGGCAGGAATAGCAAAGTTACACGCTGAGAAACTGACTTTAAACATGTGAAATGAGTTCACAGGATTTGAGCGCTCATGGTTTAAAATTAGAAATGTTATAAAAATGAAGCAGAAAAAAGAATGAATAAGTCCAAACTGAGGTGGAAGGGGTAGGTGGGAGAGACCCTTGCCACCTACGTCAGCTTTGCAGTGGGCTGGTAAGCAGACAATATGCCTCTGTATAGGCAAGGAAAATGGCAATTTAAACAAAATCCTGATCTGTAATGAGAGGGAGATACCACATTTTATCGCTTCCATTACCTCGCACAATGAAACCTGTTCTGGGAAACTCAGTCACAGTTGCAACAGAAATAATAAAGGTTACAGAGATTTAGGGATTGTGACATTTTGCCTTCTCAACTGTATACAAGATAGAAATGGAAATATTTTTGAAGAACTGAGCTTGACCTTGGGGGTTCTCCACCCAAAATGTTCAATGGGTGTGTAATGCAGAACAAGGACTGGCAAATTTTTGTCTGTTTACTGGGTGTGTGTCCTCTAGGGCTGTGTCTTACCGTACCTTAAAAAAAAAAAAAAAAAGGCCCAATAATTCCACTGCTACGGCTGTTATTGATATTCCACTCCCCTCTTTTCAGATTGTTAAAAAAAAAAAGCGGGGGGTGTTCACAAAAAAATGCTAGTGACAGAGCTATTGGGCAACAAGGAAACAGCAAAGAAGAAAGCAATAGCCATTTCAGGGTTAGTGCATTTCAACATATATGTCTACTGCAGACTTGCTTAATTCCAGGTTTTGAAACCCAGAGCAAATGGGAAGGGGTGTGAGTTTAAGAGTAAAAATGTCAGGTGGCTTAGACAGAGTGCAGACTTTGATGAGTAGCCTCAGCAAGTTCCAACAAATTCAAGGGAGGTTAACAAAGTGAAAAAGAGGACAGAGCTTCTAAGCCAACATGTTAGCTTCTTACTATAGAGGTCAGATACAGCATGCTTGTGCACTTAGGCACACTTACATGCACTCAAAGGTCAAGATGAAACAGTTAAAATCCCCAAACAGAACCTGTTTTTATTTTTTTTAACTTGGGTGTGAAAAAATCCTGGCATAAAAGTGGTCAGTGCAAGTAGGGCAAATCGCAGTTTACCAACTTATTTGAATGACTATATTTATTGTAAGTACAGATGACTTTAAAGTTCACAATAGACAAATGTTTGTTATTTTCTTAAATTGGATGTTCATATTGTCTAAATATTGCCATCTCTCCCCCTCTAAACCATATTATGAATTGTCACAAGCTGAATCTAGATTTGTGCCTGTGAAAGCATATTGAAGACAAACTGTATTTTATCCTTTCCTCTTTAGAAGTTGTTTACAGTACCTCTGCCTTTGTATTTGTCTTTTTCCTCTCTCATTCTTCTCAACTACTTGAGCATTCACTCTTTATTTTCTTTAATTGCACTGAAAGCCCAGAGGAATAAAAACAACCTCTGTAAATCGCACAAATGACAGTAGAGAAATTAGAGACAAGAAGAAGGAAAAACACTATGGTGACTGTTTCAAAAAGTAGCTGAGTGTTATTTATACATCCCCAAAGGTGTATGTAATATCACATATTCTCACAACAGAGAGAGATGACCTTCAATAAGAGGAAAGGTCCATTCTCCACCAATTGGAGGTCTCCTTAACCTTGCATGTAGAGAAGAGTTAAGGTAAAGGGAGCTCTAACTACGTAGGAACAGGGGTGACAGGTAAAGGTTTGCCCTCTGCCTTTAAAAGTGTAAAAGGAACTACGTTCCCTCCTTGTTCCTCCATTCTTCAAGAATTCATTGGAGACAAAATGGTTTGGAAAAGAAAGCTCTGCAACACCTCTTCCTCAAGCTCTCCAGCTTTGCTTCCTCAGGTATTATCAGTTTATAAGGCAGGCAATGGAACCAATACATCAGTTCTTTATTTCTGGCGACAAGATACCTAGCAGCCTGTGCTACCTCTGTAGAAGTCTGCCTGCTTTTGCTTCATCCTATGGGATCGTGTAGCCATGAGGCATTAACAGGTACTTCTTAAATAAAGCCTCTGACATGGCAAGAAACTCCACTGAGATTATGAAATCCAAGGCAATAGTATCTTTATTTTTTTTCCCTTTATCTCTTTTACCCTTTACACTGGCTGTTTCATCCCTTATTCATGGTCCCTAGGTATATGACATTTATTTTTGATCAAACTTGTAGCAATACTGTCTCATAACCATTTGAGCTCTTACATATAAGGGAGAATGAGCAGATGGAGTATTGCTTTTGCACATAGGTCTACAGAGGTTTAATCAGTCTAGGATTCATTGGAGGTACCCTGGGAAATAAGGGTTTCAGGTTGCTGCATTAATATTGTGAGGCCTTGGTCAAAAGCTCATTTAAGTCAAGGAGAAATTCCTCACTGAATTCAACTGACTTCAGACACGGTCATTTTTCCATAGAGCTGAACCTGAGGAGGAGGTAGATTTGAAATCCGTTCAAAAACAAATTTTGATTCAATGACATTTATGACTGTATTTTATGAATTTCCCCTGAACATTTGATAGCTGGAGTTTACAAGTGCAAGCATTACAGAAATGATTTTTTTAACAGAAATATGATTTTTTTTTGCTGAAATTTATTTTTGATTGCAGACTGATGATAAACACTTGCAATTTGCAATGCAGTTTCAGTTACACAACAGCTACATAATCATTTTGTAGGTTACAGCAGTGACTGCCTTCAACTGTAATGTTTTCAATCTGAATGCTTCAAAAACTACTAGCCGAGAATTAATAACTGAAGAAATTAACTGCATTTGTAGGATACCATAGCAACAAAGGTGGCCTATGGCTTTAAAAAAAGTGCTGCATCAGACACAAGCTAGTACATTTTGTTAAAATAAGGAAAAACTATTCCAAAACTGTAATGGAGGCTACAGCTTGGTCGTGTTCTTGAAATATAGGTTTATAATTTGTCACAGGAAAAATAACTCCATAAAGCAAAGCCGCTAAGGTGTTTTAAGATGATCTATTATGCGGAGGTGTCTAGTGCAGCCATTTTGGATTGGTGTCATGATAGGAAACAGATGGTATATGTGTTTATGTTTAACATTTAAGGGGGTATAGAAAGCAATTGGGAGGTGATGCATTTTGTTAATGGGCAAGTAAAGCCTCGCACGTACAGTTAAAATAGAAGGTAAAAAAAAAGCAACATTTTTTCAGCACAAATGAGGCAGTGCAACAACACGTTTAAGTAGATTTATTTGACTTGTTTCACTTTAAATAATTTTAATGAGAAATTCTCTAAATGTTTTTGAGCGGAGATAGAAAGTAATCTGGTAACCACATGTCTTGATGTAAGCCAAGCTGTTCTTTAACAGCACTTTCTTTCAATACAATATAAATTTAGCTGGAATTAGCATTGCTGAATATTAGTCCCTCAGTGCCTCACTTGCTAAACCTCCATCTTCTTTTTATTGCCTCTGTGCATTTCAGAAGCAGAATGTGTGGTCAGTTCTGGACAAAGGCAAATTATCCAACCAGGCTGGGGAAGATGATGTATTTACAAAATTCTGTAACATAACAAACACTTCAGTAATAATTCAGGAAGGTAGCAGATCTGCACTGGATACAGTAACATAATTTTTTTTCCTGTATTGTGCTACTTTTTGGATTTGATACTGAATATATCAAAAAATCTAGTTACTCATGCAAAGCTGTATTTTTCTGAATTTTATGTACTTCACCTTACAGTATGTTATTTAATTTATAAGATTTATCTTTGAACCTGCACAGATAGTCAAAAACTATTGTTCATTTCCAAACTTCACTATGCAAGTTATTCAGTCTTCTAAGTTTCCCTTTATTTGCTTTTGCTAACTATGAAGAGGACATTGAGGGCAACAGGATTTTAATAGATCCTCGCTGTAATTAATTATTTATCAGCAGTAGAAGTATTAACGGTAGTAGTCAAACATCCAGAGGAGGCTGAGGTCTTACCGTGGTGAACCTACAGGGAGAGAGGCTACTCATCCAGGCTCTGCCTAATTAGACCACGGCACATTTGGAATTACTCACATGCAGAGAGAGAGAAAGCAGTTCTGTGAACTGGTCTGATCATCTCAGTGGTTTTCCTTTTCCCAGTCAGACAGATAATACTGTTGATATTTTACCATAATTCCATTCAATCCCATCTGCCTTTCACAGATGGACTCACCCTGGCCACCAGGATGAGAAATCACCACACAGAACACTGGGTTTCAATGCATTTCAGTGAGCATCTTTAGGTGTGATCTTGTAATGCCCATCCCTGTATCATGGAGCTGGGATATTTCTTGTCATTTCATGATTTTACTTTCTATTTCTTACTTTCTTCTTCTGGCAATAAGCTCAGTATATTCTGTCTGAAATTTTTGCATGTACTGAGATTTCTCCTTAATTTGAAAAAAAATTGTTAATAATTAATCTTTAATCCCACAGAGAGAAAAGAGTAAATAAGAGATGTAATAATGTTATAGTATTAATGGAATTTGAGCCTCAGTAGGAAATAGATGCATTATTCATAAGGATTGATGGTCTTTAGTGTCCCAACATCCCCTTGTGGGGCTTAGGAGGTATTAGACTGGTCACTGCAGAGAGGGCTGCTCTAATGTTCAGTAAGCTAAACTAAAAATATAGCAAGAATTATAAAGCAAAACCTAATCAAATCCTAAATATAAATATGATTATACAAATCCAACCCTTAGTTATCTCCAGAAACCACCCTGCCTCAAAGGGTTGTCAGTGACTTGTCCCTTATTATCTTTAATCAAGCAGAAGAGAGAGGCATTGAACGCCACAGTGGTTCCGCACAAAAAGGCACGGCAGGTGAAATCTATAGAGCTGTGCTCCTCGCTATACGTGTGCCACTGGCCAGCCCCACTCTGCTAACGAAAGGGAGGGTGAGAAGGAGACAAAGGGATGTAGTGTTTTCACAGCACATGTGAAGTCTCCTGTAGCTTCTTCTAATTTCAGTCCCCAAAGTCCAGACCACAGATGCTTTGTAGGGCAAAAACTCAGCCTGGATGCCTGTAGGTAAAAATTCTGTGGTAACACACAACAAAGCAGCTGAGTAAAGGAGATTTCTGCAATAAGGTTTCCAGCACTTACACAGATGGGATATACCCAGACCTGGGTCTCTGTGCTTTCTGACAGGATATTATTTATCTTAACTATAATGCACAATTTAAAACCAAAGGAAAAAAAAAAAAAAAAGTGATTGTATATTCTTTCATTTATCCAAACAGATTAGGCACTACAGTTTGAATATCTGTCTGAGAGGCTAAAACTACTAGTCGCCAAACAAAAGTAAATGTGTAATTCAATATTAAAAATATGTTTTCCATTACACATTAAGTATCGCAGGATAATGATGAAGTCATAAAAGACTAATGTGTTTAGCCAGGACAGAAGGAAGAAGATTAAAAAGAGAATAAAGAGCTGTGGGATACGGCTCCTTTTGACACAAAGGGCAGCACCCAAAGTCTGTTCAGGCAAATATCCATGCGTGCGGATTGTTTAATTCAAAGCAGATATATGCCTTGATTTTGTAATAACCTCTATGTAAACAGTCTTCGGACCCTCACCTGCTGTCCTGTGAGACACCAAAAAACAGTGCAGGACTTCCTCACTGGTAGAGCCCCAGAAGTCCTCATGCCTCCTGGGGCTGTGCAGCCAAGGTCTGGGGGAGCAAGGATGAAGCACTTTGTGACCAAGGGGTCTGAAAACATGTCAGAGCAGACTTGCTGAGACATCTTCAACCTGAATACTGGCTTTTTTCAATGTTTTGTGTGAGCATCACCTTTGTACTTTTAGAGGTAACCCATACCAGAAAAAGAAGAGGCAAGTATTTCCCTTATCCTCCATGCATTTTTCTATGTACGTTCCATCTATGACATGTAGGTATGAGTTAATATTTAAAGCTAAAATTATGTTCTTAATTTTAATTCATTAATAAAGAAAGAATAATGGCTGAAAATAAGGATCCTAAGAATGCTCAGGTTTTTTTTTTTTGGTTAAGATTTATATAGATATGTGCACACATGCACATAAATGAAAACAGATTTTCTTGTGTAGGATTTTTTTTTTTTCTGTATACTGTTACATTTCAATAAAACAGTGTCCTTCAAGAATCATCTGTAGGACTGATAATAATACACCAGCCTTAAATTAGGGTGTAATACAAAACCAGATGAAAACACTGAACAAAATGAAACAGTCTGTGCTAGTAAGATGTATGCAAATAATAATAATAACAATAATAATAATAATAAACACTAAATGCAAAAATATCAGCTATGAGAGTTCTTTTGAATTTAACACTTTGTGGTAATTTGAGCATGTCAGCATTGAGGTTGTTGATGGATGTAGTCAAACAGCCATAGTTCCAAGCATCCCTAAATTAAGAACCAGGTCTTAAAAAAAAAGGTCAAGATTGCCTTAAATGTCTGAGAATTTAAATAAATGATAATATGACACTGTTTTTATGTTTGTTTGTTTTAATTTAAATTCTGGATTTTGGATCCAGTAGGGTGTATTCAGAATAGGTTTTCATGATATTCTTCACAATGAAGGTTAAAAACTTCTTTTTAAAAGAAGGAAAGATAAGAAACTAAAAAATAAAACAAAAAAAAAAAGACACATAACAATAGGTATTCAAGGTCATACTATAAAATGGTATGAACTTGTTACCTTGAGGCAAATGTATGCAAATAAAATTCTTTGCTAGAGTAAAGCCGTTGAGTTCTCCCGATTTCATAGGCCATAATATATGGGCCATAATTTTCAGGCTGACAATGTCTGAAAAAAAGTTATTAAAGCAAAAATATCCCCCAAACCTGACAATGCTCTTCACCTAAAATCCAGGAAAGGTCCTTAAAAGTGCCTAAGGAACCTCATTAAGTATTTCTCTGTGGAAAGACTACATGAGCATTACTCTAAAGTGATTTTTTTTTTTCCTCCTTTCTGCCGTTCCACCTAACATTTTTATCTTATTATTCTTAGCAGTGGTAAGTTACTATGACAGGAAGACAGAGTGGAAAATTAAGGCTTGTTAAGACTATTATACACCAAAAGGATCATGTCATAAATGAGATTTTAGTCTGCCCAGTTTGGGATGTAATTAAGTAATCATGTTCAAGGTGGATAGGTTTGAGACAATAAAAGGCCACTGGAGGTTGTTCAGTTTCAAAGGACCAAATCTTTTATGCTGAGAAGTTGTGGGGGTGCTGTTTTGGCAGTGGTGTGGGACACAGCCTCCATCCCAGCAGTAGAACGTGGAGGGGCTTCTACCCCTGGGAAGGGTGGGCAGCCCCCGGGACCCCACTGTCCTTCAAGATGATCTTACTGCCAGGCCAAGGCTGGTTGTCCGTGTCTCATTTTCCACGTGCATATCACCAGCGTGCATTAGCCTCTCGCTTGGGTCTGCAGGAGACCCTCAAGTGTAAGATCAACAAACGCAGCACCCTGTGAAGGAGTCGCATATGCTAAAAATTTCTCTATCACTTAATTCACTTTTGAGGAAAGTGCGTTTAAAGCCAGTCATCAAGGCTGTGAATAATGACCATGTTCCGATACGATGGACAACGAGGACGTGCCAACGAAACCGCAACAGAAAAACAGTGAGGCTTTTTCTTGGCTTTGGGAGAACACAATGAGGCTAATGTTGCTGCTTTTTCATATTTTCCTGTGTTATCAGCATGGAAAGCTGGGCAGGACATAGCTGAATCACTGCTCAGAAGTCAGTCCAAAATATGAGTGAGTCAAACAGTGTATAGGATACAGAGTGGCATGTGTGGTTAGTGTCAGAAAGGATTTAGTGCAATTCTTGAGGGCATAATGGATGATTTTTTTTTATTATTATTATTTTATTTTTTTGCCTGCAAGTAACCACAATCATTATATGAATCATTTGGGAGAATGATAATGAAAGATATCATATCATAAAGCTGCAATACAGAGTTTTTCACTGAAAACAGCAGCTTAGAAGAGCTTCAGAAATATGCTAACAAAGATGATACCTTGCTGGGATATCTATTATTACACACACACAAAGAGATTGAGCTGACGTGGGGGAGGTAGTGCTGGAGGAAGGAGAAAAAGGGAAGATGGATAATAAAATGTGAAAAATAATATTTTTTAAATGTGGTATTCCTCGTTTCTGAATTCAATATTTAAATGCAGAGTTTGTATATATATTTTTCTCTTGTTATCTTTCTTCTTCCCGCCTTCCCTTTTTAATTCCTCAGAAGGACAGAGTAGGAAAAATATGTATTTTGCTCTTATATCTTTCCCTTTTTACAGTCTTCTGCTTCTTCAAATGGAAATGATAACTGTTTATGATTTCAAGCTGTGCAAGTGGCAAAATTTTAGCCAATACTGAACTTCCTACTTTGGCAAAATAATTTTGTTTTCAATAAAATCTCTTGGGGGCAGGGGGCAAAAACTAAACACTGTATTTAAAAAGTCAGTCAACCTATAGTCTACACGGGCAGCTCCCTCACTCTCACTTTCTTTGCATCATATAGGAGTGTCATGGAAATGGGTGTCCTGGGGGATGTGAAGGTAAAAACACAGTGTGGAATGTGGCTCCCTCCTCATCCTCTTCAAAGAGAAAATTGTCCCTGAAAATAGCATATGTTGGTGGTCACATCCCTGCATGGGGGCTGTTGGCAGGAGGACCAGCCTCAGGCATGGAGTGGTGCCCATGCAGCTGCGGACAACCTATGGAAACCCAGCACCCTGCTCTCCCATCACTGCCTCTGGAGCCTTCACCTGCATTTGCTTTCACAGCTATAGTGGAAGGACATTTCCTGTTCTGGCAGTTATATGCATGTTTTTCTACATTAATGTTACTGTAACGCAGTGTGTCATTATCTGCATTGCTATTGCCTCGGTATTTCCTGGTGATTTTGTCAGTCTCAACTTCTTTTTTTTTTTTTTTTTTTTTTTGTGGATTCCTAATGAGAGGCCATAGCTTAAGAAAAAAAAAAATTACACAAAAGGTGTATTTTTGTTGTTAAGGCTTGCAAACAAAGAATGTCAAACAGTCAAACCTGTAAGGAATGAGGGAATTAAATTAGCCTACCTGTGTCCCACTGTGCTGAATCTGGCCCAGCTTTCTAGAAACACTGGTTCATCAAAAGCAGGTGGGAAGAAATCTAACTGGAACAGCAGGAGCAACTGGATTGTGAAGTTCACTCTTGTCACAAACCCTTTTCTTCTTCAACTTGTTAGGTATGAAATAGCTCATAAATACATTGAAGAATCCTTATTTTCCCCGCTCTTTTGGGGTACAGGGAATGACTCCTTAAAGTGCAGGTTTTGAGGAGAGAGCTTTGTGTATAAATATTAATTTTTTCATGTCATATTCAAGTCTTGGTTAATAAAGGGTGTCTTAACTGTTTAGTAAGGATCTTTTTTCTTGGTGGTGTTTATTTGCTTGTGAGGTGCCAATAAGCAAATAAATAAATAAAATCCATGTTTTTAGAATACATTCAATAGCAGTAACTCACACTTAACTATTAGTGGAGGCAAATGACTGAAGTGACCCAGATTTCCTTTTTGTGATGTTATGAGAAATAACTGAACACAGAAACCTACATTTCCTACATGGAAAAATACTGTGTGACAGTCACAGCTGCTAGGCCTATAGGCTACGGCAGAGAGATTTATTTTCTGAACTAAAACTAAAACTTCAGTATTAAATCTAAACATTAGAATACATACACTAATACGTAGTATGTCAAATGAGTACATAACCAAGTGTCTAAGGACATCAGCTCCTTAGAAGTATCATGGGTTCTTTCCCCTCCTGCCAGTTTAAATTTGGGATATCTCCATCAATGTCAGCAGAGTCAGAACTGTGTAAAACTGACATGATAGCAGGATGTGATCCTGTGTGTCTGTGTAACATCTGCCATCTTCATCAAGACTGAACTCAGGCCATGCATATAATAAACAGGCTTAAATTGCTTGCTGGGGAAGAGACAGCTGCCAAAGAGTTATACTTGAAAGATATCTGGGAGCTTAGCATTGATCTCAATGATAGTCCACCCAGATCCTCTGCGATGTGCAAACACTGCAGCAGTCTCAGGGCACATGGAGAATGACAGAGCAGCCTCCACAATGGGCTTTCTTTGAGGACCAGCAGGTGCATTCCTGCACCCAAGAGCTCTGGAATCAGACCACTGGCCCTGGAGAGTCAGGTGGAGCTGGGGCAGAAGAGGCAGCCAGGACCACCCAAGGGTGCCAGCTGTGGGTGGCTGGTTTGGGTGTCTGTATGCCGGGCCTAAGTCTGCTTCTACACAGTGCAGGCGACACATTTTTGTAGGCTGGGGTTTGGACACAATTCTGAGGTCAGTCACCTAAAACTGAAATACCCGGCTTTTTAGATGTTCGGGACCTTCCTTATATGTGTTCCTACCACATTTCCTCAAAAATCTCTCTCTTGGATTGTCAGAGTCGTAAAGACTATTTGTCTGCCTGTATGCATATCTACGTGTGTGTGCGTACATGTATATATATATTCATTGCGTTTTAAGTTACATAGCTTGCTGTCACTGACTTATTTTATAAGAAAAGTAGACTTAAAATAAATGGAAAACTTAATAAAGACTTAAAACAAACAAACAAAAAAAGTTTCCTGCTTGTGGATTCACGTTAGTATTAAACAAGTCATCAGTGTGGCACCTTAATTGTTTCACAACATTTTATTTTTACTGGTGGGTCAAATGAGTCAGCTGACTGAAGGCAGGATATAAGACAATGGATGATTAGTGTAGGGGGTGAGTAAAAATATATACTGCATACCTTTCTGTCTCCGCATGTTATTTTTCCTTAACCTGATGCCAGACTCATTTGATGAAAAAGTGACTCAGCTTCTGCTGAGTTGGCCCTGCCACTGACAAATTTCCCTTTAGGAAATTATATTTTCTCCTCCCAGAAGTGGACTTGTAAGACACTGTCAATTTTAAAGGTTGGAATTCAGGGAAGAAGAGTAAAAGAATGTGCTTCTAAGCTCTTTCATAAGTATTGTAAGAGTATACCTTTTTATTTCCCATGAGAAGAATGTGAAAACACGAGACAAAGACGGTCAGTAAAATCTCTCCAAAGTAGGTGAGGAACCTTCTTCAGCTGCTACTGATTTTTCTTCTTTTGCAGTGAGAGTTCTGCTTATTCTCCATCTCCATCCCAAGATGTAACAGCTAAGAAAGGAAAAGAATCTGGGAAATAATCTGAGCTGTCTTCACTTTGTTTCAATCAGCACATCACCAAATCTGACAGTTCAGCTACTCGCTGAGAATCTAATTCTCATTTAAGAAAACAAAACAAAACAGTGAACTTTATTAATTTTATATATTATTTTTCTTTACACATTTAATTCACACATAGCCCTGCTTTCATTCATAGTATTTTCCTGCAATGTTGTCTGATTATATGATAGTGGACTGTCACTTCCGGATTGGAGCTTTCTTTTCAGCTGCTGTGAACTAGGGTAGCCCAGTAGGTGCATCAATTTGTACTACATTTGAATCTCAGTCTCTGGTCTTTTTAGAATTTGTGTTGAAATGAAACAGGCTGAAGGGGGAAAAATGATAAAGTCTAAAGAGAATTGAAACATTTTTCAGGTGGCTTCTACCTAGTGAAATCAGACCTCTCTATATAATTTATGGGCAGAACAAGACACCTAAAAATGGGGTTCAAAGAAGCCAGTGCTTTGTGTGAAGTATTAAGCAGTAGGAAATGACAAAGAAATGTTCAGACTCCTGCTCTGCCATCAAGGGTTGTTAAACAAACATGGGGTTAGAGGAAAACACCTTCTTCCATTTCAGATTCACAGCTACAAATGACTCTTGGAATTAAATTCATCTGTCAGCTTCATCTATTTTTGCAAACAGCAGAAGTGATACTCTAGGTATGTGTGAGATCCATGTCCATACATCTTTGAAACCCACCACTGGGCAAGGAATTGCACCAATGTTTTCCACAGTTCAGAAAAGCAATCACTCTCCTTGGAGGATTCTGAAATGGTGTTGAAATTCAATATCCAACTGGAACTGTTCTTTCTATATAAATTAAGAAAGTATTAATTGAAAAGGAGCCTGGAATTTTTTTTTCCTAGGCTGCAGAGCTATTTTCTCAATGCTTATTTAACCCCCAAATCTCTATTTCAGAAATCAGAAAAAGATTTGCACTTAAGCATCCCCTATCTTAAGAGAATCCTTTAACCACCAGGCTCCTGAAAATGAAGAAAGATACTCGTGAAAGATGTTAGTTTAGTTTTAGGATCTAAACTCAAATCGACATGTTAGCTAGGTCAAGAACTCAGGTAGGTGCAATTCAGTGGCTTGGTTTACGCAGGATACCAGACTTTGAACCTCTGTGTAACAGGTACAGATCAATGAAATTTTACAGATCTCATTGAAGAAGCCTAATCCATCTGAAGCCAGTGGTAATCCTTCCTATAACTCCAGTAAGCTTTGTACATGCCTATGTCCATGTCTGCTACTCTGGGACGATGTATATTGCTGGTTTATTCACTGCAACACTATAAAAATACAAAATCCACTTACTGGAGTAAAATATCAGTTGGTCTGCCTATACATCCAGTATGCTTTTCTTTGTTTTGTTGTTGTTTTTGTTTGTTTACTTCTTAATGTTTTTCTATTGGGGGTTGACTTTTAATACTTCAATCTCTAGTAATCCCCTCCTTGCCTTCAATAATTAGGGCAAAGGCAAAGGAAAGGAGGGAAACAAAAGAGGTGTTTCTGGTGCCATATGCTTTGTGTTCACAAAAGCAAATGTTCAGAATCCCTCCCATTCCTCCTGCTGCCTGAAGGACTCTGTGATAAAACAAGTGCACAGTTTTTCTACTGTGACTCATGGTGCTCTTAAGATCCTACATGCTATATATGTAGGCATCATCGTTTTACAAGAATCCTTTTTTACACTTCCAAACTCACAGTTTTCCATCAAAGATTTTAGCCCAAAGAGCAGTTAATAAAGCTGGATGACCTCTTGCTCTAGAACTTTTTAAGTCTCTTTCAGACTAAAATTAGATTTCCTCCTCTAGGAAGAGAAACAGGCCAATGTGTGACCCTTGAACTGTCAATCATCTGCAAGTAAAGCAGGGAACTGAGTTCTCTCACAGCAACAGAATGAAATGCTCCAAAATAATAATAATAATGTAGATATACATATTTATAAGCTCCTCATTATTAGTCTTTAGTATGATTGTTCCTACCTGGTATTCAATGATAATTTCAGCCCATGGATATATACTTTGACTTAGTTCCATAAGATACTCTAATTTCAAATAAATCATGCTTTAAATGAGTTAACCACTAATTAACTAGCAGGTTTCAAATAATAGTCATCTATGGGGAATCATAATTGAATGCTCTAGTCATGTTTGACAGGTATCTGTGTTATGTCCAGTGCTGTTTAACATTTCACTTGATGATCTCAAGTAAATATATAGCTGTTGCTCAAAAAATATATACGAATGGTACAAAATTGGAAAGAATAGTAAAAAATAAGAAGAGGTAGATGAAGAGAGCAATTGCCTTTCACAGATATGTATTTCAATACACAAAATGAAACTTCTTATTTCTAGGAATAAAGATTGCAGGCCATATATTTACAGTAAAGGACTATATTGTGGAAATCAGTGGCTGTATAAAAGTGATAGTCATACAGCTTGCAAGCATCTTGGTTTAAGCTCTGCAATAGTGTGCTAAGGAAAAGAAATAGAAAAAGAAAAACAAGAAAACTTATTTGATCCTTGGCTGATAAACAGGAATGAGGGGGAAGAGGGACACTGTTTTTCCTTGATGTGTATTAAAAATTATACTCTACAGTTCTGGCAACCATATGTTAAAATAGCAATTGAAAAATTAGAGAGGATGCAGAGATAAATGCCTTACCCTGAGAGACACAAAGAAGATAGTCTGGTTAGCTGAACAAAAAGCAGACCAAAAAGCAACTTGATTATAGCACCCAAAACCCCCTCATCATTTCTTACACCTTACAGGTGAACAAGGCAGAAGACAAAAATCACCACTTGTGTTGCAGAACTCATTTTCCTCAAGCCTTTTATATTCACATGGTTAAAAGGCAATTGCAGTCACTTCTGTATTGCAGAATATGCCTCTAAGTCATACCATCACAGGGTATGGGCAAATGCTGAAAAATAAAGGGCTTTTTAATTTAGAGATGGTGAAATGAAAGAGACCAGTAGTTGGTAGAGAGAACCAGACAAATTCAAATGGGAAATAAGACACAGAATGTTAAGAAAGAGGGTGATTTGCTGTTGAAATAGTTTGCCAAGGAAAACAAGGGAATCTTTGATGTCTGCAGATCAAGTCTGGATCTTTTTCTGAAAGAAATAATTTGGATAACTAAATGTTTGAGATTAATATTGGAATAAGTGGGAGAAACTTAAGGGCCAACACTATGCTTCAAAAGGTTGGACCAGAGATGTTTAGCTTTAGATTCCACTTCTGATTCACTCTCTGTCTTTTGCAGCAGAATGCAATTTTTCATGAATATAAAGAAAAAATAAAAATCTCACTATGAGTGGTAAGCAATGGAACTGGTTGCCAAGAAGTCAGGGAATCTCCACCCCTGGAGACTTGCAAAACTCAGCTGGAAAATACCCTGAGCAACCTGATCTAATTTTGCAGGTAGAACCACCTTCAGAAGGAAATTGGATTCAATGATTTCCAGAGGTCCCTTTTAGTGTGAACTTTACTACAGTTCTGCACTTTTTCTGATGTACAAGATGCTGATGGCATTTGATAAAATTTACATTTATAAAGAATTCCACAGTCTTTAGATGCACCCTTTCTTGTATCCTATTTTATCTGTCTGTACAGTGGGTATGCAGTAGACCTTTTTTCTAGACTCTTGAAGACAAAATTATACTTTGTGAATTGATAATCATGTTAAAGATCATTTATACTGTGATTTATTGCATTGCTAAATGCATTGTTTGTAAATATATTCTGCTTTAAAATGACGGAGAGCACACAAATGAAATAATTGATAATCCAATCTAGGTGTTGCTCTGATCAGGTTCACTGTATAAATGTAGGTTTTACAGTGTGCTCATATTGTGGTGCCAGACTGAGAACGTGGCACCACCATCTATAGCGTGGAAAAGATGTCCTTCATCAGGGCAAGCTGGCTCATTGGGCCTCATTTTAAACCCTACTGGAACTTTGAAATGACTGTCATGTTATGAAATGACTATCATGCTATTTGTCTCCCAGCACAAGAAGGATGTGGAGCTATTAGAGTGGATCCAGAGGAGGGCCACAAGGATGATCAGAGGCCTGGAGCACCTATGAAGAAAGGCTGAGAGAGTTGGGGTTGTTCAGCCTGGAGAAGAGAAGGCTCTGGGGAGGCCTCATTTTAGCTTTTCTATACTTAAGAGGGGCTTATTAAAAACATGGAGAGCAAATTTTTGCTTGGACAGATAATGAGAAGACAAGGGAGAATGGTTTTAAACTTAAAGAGGGGAGATTTAGATTAGATTTTCAGAGAAAATTCTTCACTCAGAGGGTGGTGAGGCCCTGGCACAGGCTGCCCAGAGAAGCTGTGGATGCCCCATCCCTGGAGGTGTTCAAGGCCAGGCCGGATGGGGCCTTTGGCAACCTGGTCTGGTGGGAGGTGTCCCTGCCCATGGCAGGGGGATTGAACCTGGATTGATTTTTAAGGTCCCTTCAAAACCAAGCTTTCCTATGTTTCTAAGGACACAGGAAAGTTCATGTGCAAGAGAGGAGCATCAGCAGCTCCCCGTTGCAGTTGGTTCTCTTGCAGCCACCTTACAGGAGAGCCATGGCAATGCTCCTCTTAATTAACAGCTTCTGGCCTGAAAACAAACTCTCGCCACCAGCTCAGCTGCTGTGTTGCTTGCTGCTTTACTACCATCAGGGAAAATTAAAGCTTATATTATTTATTTATTTATTTTATTCACACGATATTATAGGGAAATCATTGCTTTGCTTCTATTCTCAAATTACTGAACAAAGCCAAAGGGACGTCAACCAGTTTATCACACAGACCATGAAATGGTGACCTTGTCTGCTCACAGGTAGAGCAGCTAATTAGGCAGGGAAGTGCTGTGATTTAGTACCTATTTCTTTAGATTTTAATCTGATGTAAAGTGACATAATTGTATTGATCTCAGTGGTGATTTACACTAGTTGAGAATATTACCATTTATTTTTAACTTCACTAAATTCCCTATCTGCTCTAGTATTGCTGATGCAAAGAATATTAAAATACTCAAGATCAATCTAGTCTCCCAAAGTAACAATGAAACATTTATAACTGCAGTGAGAAAGGTGCACAGAAGCTCTTTTATTCTATCCTGCTCTTAAGAGTTAAGTGAAATTACTGAAGCATGTTCTAAATTTTATCAATTGTGACATATTTTATGCTACTGGCATAGTATATTCAACAAGTGCATTAGGAAAGTGCTTAGCACTTTGTAATTACACTCGTATTTCATTTTAAGATAATTTCATGCTATTCTTTCAAAAGTCATCAAATTTGGAGAAGTAGTCTTGAAACAATAGGATATGATATTAAAAAGAAAAAAGATCTAAAATGCTCTTCTACTGTAATGGAATATAACTGAAATATAGTGTGCAACTTTCATTCATTCAAACAAACAAACAAACAAACAGCTGTTGTCAAAGAGATACTATTGATTTAAGTCATGGTGAATTTAATAAAATGCCATTCTTTCTTTTTTTTTTCCCCATCTTCCATCCTCTCTCCTCCTCCCCCCCCCCCCCCCCCCCCCCCGAAAAAAAATAATAAAAAAAAAAATCAGGAAATCAGGTTTGCAGTCTTGGTTGTCTCAGGAAAAAAATGTTATAACAACACCTCTGCCACATGGATTTTTTAAAGTAACTAAACCATTGTTATGACACATGGTTTTTGCACCTGTGAGGAACTTTCTGACTCAGCACTGTTACTGTGGACATGTGGTGACTCTTAATGAAAAAAAAAAAAAAAAAGACCATTTCCTCTCTGAATCTGTGTTTTCTATATTTAGCTATGCTTTGTGCAAAGCCTGAGAAAAGACTAGACAGTGCAGGTTTATCTGCATCAAATTTGGTGGGAATGCCACATGTAAAGAGGTTGCAAAATCAGGACTTTAGCAAGAAAACATTAAGCCTCTGTCTTAATAGGATGGAAGTTTTGAATAGGGAGGGATTGGGGCCAATTAATGCAACGAGCAGCCATGGAGAGACATGGGAATTGTATGGCGGAGGAACTGTTGGACTGGATTCTAAATAATAAAGGGAGAAGCCCTGATCTCACCACAACGAGGACCTGTTCTCTATGCAAGCCTCAGGCCAGTAATGCAGAAAGTGCGTGATAGTCACTGTCTTGATCCAAGGCTGCTTTCAAGCCTTGCTGTCTTGCTTGGGGGTGTGCACTGGCAGCTTGTGCACAGCACAGCTCCAATTTGGTTGCAAAGTGCAATTCCTCAGCACTGCAAAATACACACAAAGAAACATAATTCTTTCACCACTTCAACATTTCAGACTGTATACAAGGAGACATTACAATTAGGCTACAAGTTCTTTGCCACTGGAGAGACGCACTAGGCTTATTAATAATCTGGCTTCAGGTGTGTGAGGAAAATCCAGGTAAAGTGGTTCTGGTAGCTTAGGATGAACTTCTCTCTGGTTTGGGAGAGGCATACAGTACCTCACCTTTCCAGCTGTGTCTATTTGTCGTGCCATGTGAGAGATTTCTGAATTAGCTTTTTTGCACAGTATTAAGCTACCAAGAAATATTTAAGTTCTAGAAACAAAGCTAAGCAGCTCAGTCTAAGAATCACAGAGACAGCTTATGCTGATGATGATCCATTTCTACCTGTGGTCATCGTTACATGGAGCTCTACTGGACAGGACAGAGCTACCCTTACTGGAAACTGTCACTGCACAAAACCTGCAGATACGACAAAATATGGAGCACTGAGATGGGGCAGGAAAAGAGAACAAGTGCAATCCAGCAGGTTTCACAGCTAGATTAGAAAATTCCTTTTTAAGGTTACAATTTGAGAAATCAGGCATGCAAACTGTCCTGTTA
The DNA here is from genome assembly GCF_040182565.1 of Anser cygnoides. NCBI lineage: Eukaryota > Metazoa > Chordata > Aves > Anseriformes > Anatidae > Anser > Anser cygnoides. The sequence goes on along the minus strand of NC_089874.1, from coordinate 13,263,391 downwards.
TTTGTTGTCTGTGCCCAAAGTCTACAGATCTGATGGAGTGCTGTTGTTTAGAGCAATATGATGGGCAGCTGAGACTGTCTTATAAAAATATCTTGTTTTAATTAAGACGAATTCTGCAAACCTTAAAGGACTGATGCATACTCAGCACAGCTCAAACAGTGCACCCAAACTGAGATTACAGCCCTTAGGTCATACTGGGTTCTAATAAAGTTTGTGTCATATTTAATGTATCACCATACACAGAATGTACTGTGACTTTAGTTTTTCAATTGAAGTTCTCTGTAGGTTTTCTCCATGACTCATTTTTATATTCTCATGCAATGCAACAAAGAGTTACCTTAACCACCGTGGTTATCCTGGGCTGGGAAAATTCACAGGTGAGTATGTCATGTTGTTTGGCATGAACAGTAACTAGACAGTTCCTTTGTTTAGAATAATTAATCCTGCCTGCAAGTAGTGGTATTTTCCGCAGTCTGCACCATTAAGTGGGAGCCTAGTTTTGAAAATTGATGCTAGTTCCCCAGTTGCATTCTTGGCTAAGGTTGGGCATGTAACATCCCACAAGGTCATTTAAGGGAAGGAAGTACCTCCAGTTTCTCAACATCATCAGTTCAGGCATGACCTGATTTTGCAATCTTACTCATATTGGGCAATTCCCTTGCATGTCATAGGATTACTTGTAATAGTTCAGGCTACTTGCTTTGAAGGAAACTGACCTTGAATCTAAATTATCTGCTCCCTAATACCCTTCACTGGAGGAGAGGAAACAATCTTTCGCACAGAATTAGAAGAGGAAGATGATCTTGGAACAGCACATACAAATAACCTCCAACCACTTGTTTATTCAAGCAAGAGGTCAGCTCCAAGGAAAAAAGTTTACATCCACAATATATCATTAATATTATATAATATCTAGAAAAAATATTTACTGCAGTTGAAGTGCAGAACATGGGGTTAATAACCATTGTAAATGTTCTTTGCTGAATGCTAAAGTAGCCCAAAATAAAACACTCACTGTGCATTAAACAACAGTATCTAATGGTGGCAACCAAGGGGTCAGATAACATTATTGCTTCAAGCTCTTATTCTGTGGATGCATTTTTGGCCTTGAATCCCTCTTTACAGTATAAATTACCAGCTTAGAGAGTACTTTTAAAAGCAATCCTTTGAACAGGAGTGGGGAGAGCATTTAAGCTGCCCCAAGGTCCCCACAGACAGCACTGGTAGAAGCTGCCAGGGGAATGTACTAATAGCCCCCAGAAATGCACTCTGATTGCCATTCTCCCCACTTCAGTTTTAAATTTCCCCCTCTTAGGCCATAAATGCACAGGTCAAGTCCACCTTGGCCACAAAGATCAAATATGTTCTCTGCAGCATTAACTTCAAGAGGGTTTTCATTTTTCAGACTTTTTTTCTGAGGTTGGAATGAAACCTTGCTTTTTATTTTGTGAATTCTTTTAATAGAAATCTTTTTCTAGGAATCCTTGGAGAGGGTTATTGTATGTTACTGCTACTCCCTGGGTCATCTTTTCTCTTGTTGTAGTGCTTTAAATGGAACTTTGCCAGCTTACAGCAATAGAGGATATATTCCCATGAGCTTTACGTCATCAACTTTTATTGCTGATGTTGATTCCTAGGGTTACCACATACCTGAAGAACTCTGGGCAGAAAATCAAGAACTTCATATGATATTATTTCTGTTCACTGCACATGAAATTTTGTTGATTTCAGATATCTTCAGGTTTATATTGTCTATAAAGTGAAGAGTACCAGCAGAGTATCTCATATTACAAATACAAAGAAAGTCTTGCCTTAATATTTTCTTGCAGTGAAATAAAGGTAACCTCTCTCTAAAACCTCTGATAAATCTAGCAACAAGACACCATGTAGCAGAGCCAGATTTCTCTAATCCCATTTCCCCTCTAACATTTTCCCACACAGACTGTTGTACATCACCTGTTATTTCTATACTGACTGTACTAACATATTTGTTGCTTATGGTAAAGCCTCTTACAACAAAGACAGAAATAGAAATCGAAAGCAATTTGGATCAGCTTTTCTGAAAATATTTTAGATTTGGTGACAGATATAGGAGTATTTATCTCTGGGAATATGAGTGAAATAAATTGTATTAAACTATTAAATTAAATCTTCTATTAAAGTACAAGAAAAATTGTGTTGTTTCAGTTAATGAAGTAACAAGAACAGTTAACCTCGTAATGAATTAATGAGTTGTGGTGGAAAGGTTTGTAAAGTAGATAATGAAGTTATAGCAGTAAGTGTCCTTGAAAGACATCAGTGAGGCTAGTATACATCTTCTAGGGTATTTGACAAGTTAATATTTGACAGCACTGAATGTGTAACGATACTGTAGGATATATATGATGTAAATATTTTATTAACTAACAAGATCTGTTAAGTATTGAGTAAGGTGAGCATGCAGTCAAGGGGTAAGTCTTTCTTCCAAATGTGTACGTGAGTGAGGTAGCTTGTGGATAAGAAATCCAACAGATTTGAGGATTTGGAGAAGAATGTGTGGCCCTGAAAATAAATCTCAGATAACTCTCCTTCATTTGCTCCATGCTACAGCAACTTTATGATAACAAGCTGCTGAGATTTTCTTCTTCGAATACTTGTGCATGTGCTTAGAACTCAAGTGACAAATTTATGGCTTGTTGGTTTTACCAGGAAAGAATACAGCGCTCCCTATGTTAACTTTAATGCAGCTGTTTACAAGAATGAACCTAATTAAAGCTCTATTATTTCTATGGGCTTAATATTATGTTAAGGTAAGCAGCCATTATCTAATTTGAGCTAATTTAATATCAGACCAGAGACACTGGTCCTTAAAATCCCTGATACTTTACTGCATCACACATATTCCAGTTTTAGGGAATTTTAATTATCCCCTTCTCACAAGGAGGATAATCTGCTTTTTACTTCACTAACACACCCAGTTACCTTTGCTATATCCTCTCAGTGAACCCTCCACGAAGGAAAGGGTCTATAGCCTTCAGGCCTGTTTATCCTCCCTTTTTGAATAAATTAACACTAATTCTCTGTTTACTGGCAGTGTCTAAGCTCAGTTTGGATGAGCATCAATACCCCAGCAGAAAGCACATCTTCCTAACCCTACAGTGCAGGAAAACCTATAATTAAGTTTTTCTGCTGCTCTCTGAGTATTCTTCAGACCCCTACACACCCCCTGCAACTTCTTTGGCAACCTTTTAGCAGATCACCTGTAATTCCTTTTTCTCCCTTTTTGAACCCTTGGTGCTGCATCATCCTTGTGAGCACAGGCAGCTAACAGTAGCCTGAAGAAATGACCTGCAGATGCTTTTTCCCATTCAGTGGTTATCTACTGGAACCTTGCCTCCAAATATTGCTTCCTATGGGAATGTTCTGCTAGCTCAGGAGAGATCTAATATGAGGTAAAAGAGCCCTTAGCTTACAAAGTATTTTTTTCCCCATTATGTGTTTGTGTTCTTCCTGCTGCACCACTTGGTTCTAAAACGTAGTATCAAGTATCAAGCCCATATGAAGTGTTGCTGTGACACAGGTAACTTCTGCACGGTCAGTCGTTGATCCTGGAGATCTATCAGGCTTTCTATTTATATAATATACAGCAGCTCCTGGGAATTTCAGACCATAACTAGGATGATCTTATACACTGCATAATTTATAGGAAAGAGGTAAGAAACCAGTCTTCTGATCTAAGCAATCCACAGCCTTTGTCATTGGTGAATATCTTCATGTTGGGGATTTGAGCTGAGCTGCATTGTAACACTGATGGTTGTTGCATCAGATGTGGAATTTCCAGCTTGGATGTTGCTGCCTATTCCCTGCTCTTTATTATCATTATTATTATTTTCTCCTCAATTTGAGGTTTTTGAGGGTTGATATGTAATCCCAAGGCCAAGCTCTGTTTTACTTCTTGGTCTGCTTATGTGCTCGGCTTGGATTTTTGCCTTTTGCTGTCGTTGCATGGATGCCGGATGTTGGCATTTGGGGTGACTGTATTGTCTGCTCTGCAGTGATTGATGGGCTGATTCATGGAATTTCAGCTGCTACAGTGAGAACTTGAGAGGAAGGGAATCATTGCTCATCTTTGTCTTTGTTCACCTCCTTGAGTGCTTTACTTTAAGGAAGCAAAGCAGGTATACTTTTGTTTGAGTTGTTTCAACTACTTTCTTGAGAACAAAAGCACGTTGACTTCATACTTATTTTCCTTTCTTCAGTGTTTTACAAGGAAGTGTTCATAGAAGTGTTCAAAGTGCTCAAAGTGTTCATAAAAAAATCTGAAGATACTTTTGTTAAAGCAGATACAAGGCAAAGATATGGTTATGACTGATGCAGAGATCAGAGACCACTTTCTTGTTATTTTAGGCCATTAAATTATTTCACAATAAGTAATGTCTTTTAGGAACTTTTGAGCAATAATGACTTATTTATTATGCAAAATGAATATGTACAGGATGCAGAATGCTATCACTATGGAAATATGCAAGCAATACTCAAAATGTTTATAATGTTTATATCAAAAGACACTTTACTATTTCTGAGACAGAAACTGAGGTATGGAGACAAGATCATCCAGCTTGTTCAACAGCACCCAGCAAACATGTTTTAGAGACTGGGATTGAATCTAAATTTCTCAAGTCCTCATATGGGATCTCCCTTGGCTTGAGTGTAAGTGAACACACAAGTCAATATGCTGCAGAGAACAGGATTTGAAATGTAGAGAGAGGATGGGTACCTATATTAAAACATAATTCCTTCCTTCCTTCTTGCTTTCCCACTTTCCCGCTTTCCTGCTTTCCTGCTTTCTTTCTTTCCTGCCTTCTTTCTTTCTTTGATGCACATATGAATTCTTCCTCTTTTTTTTAATTGCCTTTTTTTTTTTTTTTTTTTTTTTGGAACTTCTTGTACCCTGTGGTTACTTCAATGATAAGGTTCAGCTGGCCTGACATATGACTTTTCTGTTTGTCTTCATATTCTTTTCACAACTTACTGGTCATTGTAGGTGGCATTGGTAACACAGCAAAGGAGCTGAGCTGTGTTTCAGCTGTGGTAATCCAAGGAGTGGGATGGCTTCCGCATTTTTTGTTTATAGGGTCAGATTCATCTCCCTGAAGTGCCAAACATTTCAAAATTGAATGTGAAAGTCTGAGATAATCTTTGCAGGCTTTCTTCTCAGTTATTTGAGAGAAATGGGTTTGTGTAGGGGGTATTTACTTGCTTTGTCTTGGGGGACTACTCTTATCCACTCTCTGTAAAAGGAACTGAGAGTTATGCTGGACATAAGCATGTGAGAAAGTTAGCTAAGTCAGAGCGAGTCAATCCACTTCTGCTTTTTTATGCCCTCACTAAGGTTACACCTCTGCCCAAAGCATCCATTTTCTTCCTTTTGAGCTGGTGAGCATGAGTGGGGAAAAGGGAAAGGGCATTTTCAATGACAGACTTACAATGCTGTTTAGCAATGGGAAAGGTGGTGGCAGGAGTCTGCAAGTTTGCTTTTCAGTCCTTGCATAGTCGACAGGTTGCTCTTTGCATCCTTCTTGCAGTCTGTTGCTTCTCAGCACATCTTACCACTTTATTCACAGGGGAAATGTGACTGGAAATGCCAGCTCGAAAATATCATGCACAAAAATCTACTGCTTCTTTGTGTCTGTGCTGGCTGCCTGTGACATCTCACTCATTGCCCTTGTAGCTCTCTGCTGTTTTTTTCTTGCAGTCATGCTAACTGAATTTACATGCTGCAGTGTTTCCAGGACCACTGCTGTCCTTCACTTGCCCCAGTGGCACTACTCAGAGCAGAAGGAAATAGAAATGTTACAGCTGTCATAACTGCCCTTGCTGCCTGATCTTTGGAAAGGGAACTGCATCAGGCATTAATTATTCTTATTTCCTCTCCTTATTTTATCCTTCCTTCTCTCTCCCCCTGACCTTTTTAAATGTTAGGGAACTCTGATTTCAGTCAGTCACTCACCTCCACCTGTCCCTGCTTGGAAAAAGACGCAGAAAAATCACAGATGCCTTCTTTGGCAAGAGACCAGGGCTATAGTGGCACAGACCTGTCCCTTCATTTCTGTGCTGTTTGGAGAGCATGAAGCCAGAGAAGATTTCAGTCAGAAAATATCCATAATGCCCCAAAAACACAGTGGTAACATAAGCCACTACTCTCCTCTTCACTCCCTAAGTGCTGCACTCCTTGAAATGTAGGACATAGAATTACTATTTTTTATCTCATACTTTTTGCTAGAGGTCAAGACTATGTTTTACTGTGTAATCCTAGGCAAAGAACTGTACTGTGGCTCAGAAATACAAGTTTCTAGCTCTGCTACTGGTTTACCTGGAGAACAGATCCCCAAAGTCGCCCATATCAAAGTGCCAGAACAACCTGCTATTTGATACAGGCATGGAAACCTCTGTCCAGCACAGTACACACAGCACAGGTATTGCCCAGAGCACACTAGCTCCTTAACGTGTACTCCACATTTTGGAGTTTAAGCAGCTTATGAAAGGCAGCGTGTAATATGCCAAAGCTGAAAGGAGCCTGGATTTGATGACCTGCAGGGAGATCCCTTTCAGTTTTAAGACCCAGTGAATGATAATGGCTTTGCATAAATTTACAGGGAGCTTTTTATAGTGAAGAGGGGAAAGCAGCGTGAAAGTGTGCACTGTGAAATGTCATCAGGGATAAGTTACCACTGCCATTTCTGGAAGAGAAAGACTGCTAGCAACCCAAAGAGTGTAGAAAACAGGACATGTGGGAGGGTGTCTGATCCACTGAACTTACTCTCTACTTCATGAATTGTCAGTGCTTTCTCCTCCCCACCTCCTTCCGCTTCTGAGTGGTTTAGACGTAGGATTTGCATGGTAGACAGTGAGAGTGATGTAACCACTTATCACTCATCTCTTGACCATTGTTTCTCCAGTTTCTCTTTTGAAGCCTGGCTTTCCATTTATGCTAGAGAAAAATCAAAGTCCAGTCAAAAGCAAGGTAAACAGTAATGTACCATGAGAGAAGTCTTTTTAGTGATTTAAGCACAGTAACTGGCTTTGAATTAGTCATGCCCTTTCAGGAAAAATAATTGAGTCTCTTCAGAGAACTCAATGAAGATGTCTACTCATTTCATATCAGAAACAGGAAAGTACAATGTTAGCCTGCCTGAAAAAGGAAAAATATGATAATAAGGAAAATATGTCCTTACATAAATTGGTGATACTAATATTATTCAGGTATTCAGGTTTGGACTACTTATCTCAGAAAACAACCAACACAAGAGAGTGCACAGCAAAAGGCCAATTCACATTAGCAGGGACATGAGAAGAGAGGAAAGGAGACAGATGCTTCGTGCTCATCTGGTATTTGGAAAATCCCAGTGTAAAATTCTTCAGGTAATTGAAATGAGCAACAAAAGCCCATAAAGATGTTTTCCTTTAGTTCCTCAGGCTGCCCAAAATATCAGATAACACTATTCTCTAGAGTGCTATCCAAGCACTCCCTAATAATTGTTAAAAATACATTAAGTATATCACACTCTGTCCATACACAAATCTCCATATTTTCTCCTTGCTGTGTGGACCAAGGTGCTTGGTAACCTTTGTGGCATCACCACTGCCTCTAACATCAAGGAAAAGCCACACTGTGAGGAAAACCAGGACAGAGACAGAGCTGAATAAGAAGGACCAAGGAGACTTGTCCTAAGTTCTAGATGACAATGCAGACCAAGGTCTGTTCATTCTCTGTGGCTTCTCTCCTTAGCTGGAAGAGCTGATGCCCTCTGTGCTGGGATCTGGATAGGTCACAAGTGGTGGTTAAAGCATTTTAGTCACAAAGTCACCTTTTACAAACTACCATGACTACGGTGTTCTCAGCTTGTAGTACCTGGTGCTGAGGATCTTCTGCAAGATCTTCTGCAAATGTTGTTTTTCACCCACTGCAAAATAGCTTCCCTGACAAAGAATAGTAAGGATCAAAAATAAATATCCCCTGCCTGAAAAAGAATGGCTTTTTTTTATTAAAGTAGGAATAGAAAAAATTAAAAGCTCTTAGCTGTCTGTAGCTGGTGAGTTGGGGAAAGGGAGGGAGGACATCTTGTAACTGCATTTGCTCTGTGAGCTTGGGGGTGTCCTTCACACCAGGCAGCAACACTTCAGCAGGGAGTGAATGAAGGTGGGTGCATATTTATTTCCTTAAATCCTGGCGTCTGTCCCTGCATCCTTTCCTCAGCTGAGGGAGTAGTCATGGAAACAGCCAAGGACAGCCTTGCTCCAACAGCAAAGGTTTGGTCTCTTCTTGTGGGGCAAGGAGAGACACATAGAAGGGAAAAACGTGGTCCAAGGTGACAGGGTCATCCTCAAATGCATTTAACAACTGTCATCAAATCTTTAATTTCATACAAAACTGAAAGGAACGGGAGAGTTCTATGTTTAGTGCCTCCTCTAAAGGAGACCTGAGGCAATTTTGCTGGTTTTGCTTTATGTGAGAAAATGTTCAAAAGAGCTATTGCAATCTATCATGTCTATAACTCACAGACAAAAGGTGCCTAATAATATGCATTGACACAACAGCCTATAATGGCTATGTGGGAACCATTACATTTGTTATACCAATGACCCATAGACTGGGGAAACGTTTATTTCTTTCCACAGAAATCTTTACTATTCTTTTAAGTACCATGAAAAGATGAAATGGGAAAAGAGCAGCCATATTCAGCATTCTAAGAAATAAAAGACATTTGAACTACTTTCTGTTCAGTCCTTGTTCATATCCTTAATAGGAACAATTAAAGAAATATGCCAAAGTATCTGAGCATATATATTTGGCACAGATAACACTGCTCTCTGTGTTCATATCTTTTAAAATGAGTTGACTGAAAGATGGGAGTAAAGTACATATCTTTGACCTTGCCTTTGCTGTTATAAACATACAGTACAGTGTAAGTATCATATATTTAAAAAAAAATCCTTGCAGTTTTCCCCTGAGAGTGCAGAACAAATAGAAAGACCTACACATGAAAGATGCTAATCATGTCACACTCGTGTGCACCTTCCAGATACTATGGTGATGAGGCTGCTTAAGTCTCCAGACAGAATGAAGCATGGACATTTGTGCTGAATAGCCTGACTTTTCTCAATTTAAAGATGACCCTTCACATATTCTTTGTATTGGTTTCCTATGTTAATATTTATACAGGGTGGTATTAATAAACAGTGGTCTTTCATAAGTAAGTATTCAGCAAGTAAAACCCATTGTCATTTATCAGTGGAAAGGGAAGGTATAATAGATTTCAGCGTTTTAAAGTCTGTGCACACATGGTTTAATTTACCAGTTTTCCCAGGGGCCAGTAGCATGGATTTATATCTCCTTGTGATGAGGTCCTTGACTGTAAAATAGCTGTCTGTACAAGTAAAATAATGTATAAATGATATGAATATAAATAAATATTACAGAGTAAACATAGTGATTAGAACCAAATAAGAGTCATGCTAACTTTAATTCTGCCTCAGAATACAGGCATTGCAGCACAAAATTAATTATCTGATTGGAACTGATTGGATGATCAGTTTTCACGTTGGACTGTACTGAGTAAAAAAGGATCTTTGTCAGTGCTTGCATGGCATGTTCACAATTGCTGCAACATCCTGGAGTAAATAAGACTGGGGACTGCTAGGACAGCTGAAGTTACTGTCATCAGTGATGTTGCAGAAGCATTACATATTCATGCAGATGGCCCAACATCCTGAAAAATGAACAGTGTTTAGGGAAGAAAACCTTCTTCACCCTTAGTTCAGGATGGCCTTTTGAGACGACCTTAGCTTAGACAGTTTGTATATCTTATTGGCTTGCATGGCAGGTAACACCCATCAGCACCCCTCCAGGAAGGTGACTTGCCAGCCCAATGATAGTTGCACTGCAATGCAACAAAGAAACTTTGGGCACATTGCAGTGAACCAACCCTTTCACCCTGCGGGTGTTTCACCCTGCGTGTCCTGAAATGAGCTGAACTGTAGCATGAACTCAATGCTGCATTCAGAGTAGGAAAAAGGTGCAGCCAAGAAATAAGGAGCAGATATTAATTTCAGGTAAAGTGTCCTGAAAATGTAGGTTTGTTTAAAAAGAGACCAAGTCTTCAGAAATATCCCTATGGCTTCCTGTCATAATGGAGTCTAAACCTGTTGTGTGAAAATAGTCCAGCAATAAAAATACTAAGAGTATTCCCTAGCATCGTGTTCATCTCTACTTCCATCACCAACTCACTGCCCTGGTGCTGCCTACGGTTCTTCACATAATAACTCTGTTTCATAATACCAATGGGCTGTTATTAAGGTTGTCTAATCTTCCAGAAGGAAAACTGTAAATGCAAACAGTGAAATGAGTAGCTTAAAGTACCAGGCCACATCTAAGAAAGGTTTGGAATTAAAAACTTGATTGGAAGCATGTGCTTTGAAGCTTTCTAACCACAAGTATCTTGGCTTCCTCCTAGCTTCTGCTTTCTTTTATAAAAGGAATGAAATGCCTATCTACCTCAAAGGGTGTTAAGAGTGTGATTTTTTAGGTCCTCTGATGCTACACAAGGGCAAAAATACAGGCTGAGTCATGAATGTAAGCAAGCCTAGACTTCTTTGATTAATTTATATTAGAGCAGTATGGATTATTTTTGGATTTCCTACCACTCATCTTTACACAACTCTTTAAAAAAAAAAACAAATATATACAATTTATTTTTAAGTAACCCACAAATGACAGTGGGTTCCAGAGCTCTCCTCCTTGCTGAATTGGGCCAAGAATTACTGTTTTTCTTCATTTCATGGGAAATAGCAACAGAATATTGTCCAAAACTCTCATTTTTTTCACTAATTGACATGAGGAACTATGATTTTTATTATTATTATTATTAATTTCTGCTTTAGAACAGTAACTCTTTCAGAAAAAAAAGAAAAGAAAAAAGAAAGAAGGGGGAGAGAGAGAAAAAAAATACTTAAATGTTTATTCTAAGTTCAATTCTCTGCAAAATAATTCAGGTATTGAGTTGTAGGATGGAAAATAGCATCCAGTGGTCTAGAAGATCTAATAATGTTAGTAATAAATGCATATTTTCCATATATTTTAATGTAATTTTTGATCTATTAAAATATTACATCAATGTAATTATTTTTCTCAAATTTAAAATGAAAAGTTAGTTTCTGTAAAGCAATTATTCTTGCTTCTTCAGTGTGTGATAGACTTCTTTCTCTAACCTAACCACAACTTTAATCATAAGCTGAGCCTAAAGCAAGGGTCCCAGCCAGTGTCATGATGAAAAAGTTTGCACAGTTAAATTCTCTTTGCACCACAGCCTCTCTTTGGCAGACCCTTTCCAACCCCCAACCACCCGGAGATGTCAGATCACCTTAGGTTGAGCCTTGGACCTGGCTCCAAGGTGGTGGCCACACCAAAACGTTCTTGCAAACAAGCACTGTACCCCACCCTTCCCTCTGCCATCTGCTTTCTAGTCCCCTTCCAGGCTCTCTCTTTTCATCAGCCCTAACCCTCACTCTAACAATACACCTAAGTAGGAATTTCTTGAAAACTAGTTCTCTTAGCAACTTGTGCTTTCCTTTGGCAGTCACTTTGAAGGGACACTCCAGCTAGAGCTGCAGGATCTCTTTCTCTCAAATCTAGGAGCAATCTTAGCTAGAGGCTTAGCCTTACACAAAGAATCCCAGGCAGTGACTTCCCAAAAGATCTCTCACAGATCAGTTTTCTTTGCGTTCTGCCTTTTTTTTTTTTTTTTTTTTTTTTTTTTTGGCAGCCCCTATCCAGTCCTAACTATGACTAGATTTCTCAGTTTTCTTTTTCCTCCACCCAAACACATACTCAGTCCTAAAGCTAAGTATTAGACTGGGTCCCTAAACCAGTGTCCAGATTTTTTTTTTCTTTTTTTTCCTAGCAAGATCTTGGCAGCCTATTCTTTCTCTTTGAAACCTCTTTTCAGCCCCACTCCAACTATAACTACAAGCTCTCTCTTTCTTTCAACTTTAATTCTAATAATAAATATAAATATAAGGTGAGCCTTGGACGAGGTCATATGGTCATTGTCCACATCAAAAAAGTTTTTAGGACAAGTCTTTCAGTCTTTACAGCCTACACTTTCTTTTCAAGAATTTGTTTGCCATCTTCTTCCAAGTGGAGCTCTAAAAAGTTTTTCTCTCTCAACACTAACTTAGAAACTAAACCTAAGAACCTGAGCTTCAGAAAAGACAATGAAAATATGTCTGAGACCAAAAAGATCTCATGGACAAATTGTCCTGCTGTTTTATCAGTTTGCTTTGGTAGCCCACTTTTCAAGACCATTCCAAGGGGAGCTCATGCCTCTGTCTTTCTCTAACGGATAAATTTAAGCATCAACCTAAACAAAATTCCTATGCTGAGCTTCAGACCAGGCTCCCCCAAACCAGTGTCCGCACCAAAAACTTATTGAAACCATGTTCCCTTTGCTCCCCACACTCTCTTTTGGCATCTTCTTTCCTGTGATCCTTTTTCCTCATCGTCAAACCTTGCCCTAGCCCTATGTCAAATAGCAGCAGCTTTGTAGAAATCCAGCACAACTCTGATGTTCATTTTCAGCTTTCATTCTGTGCTTTTATCATTTTTCACTACTTATCTTCGACTTCTGAGGATAGAGAGAGAAAAAAAGTGGGAGGGATCATGAGAAAGGGGTCAAGGGTTAATGTTCATAAGACTCTGCAAGCTATGATTTCTTTAAAGTGCAGGCTATGCTATATATATACTTCTATCCCACGAATATGAGAACTGCTTGGATTTTCATAAGCACATAAGACATCTGTAAACATCCAGAGATTAGGCTTGGGTAAAGCTGCACCTTTGAAATATGTCCCGATCTTACAGCCCTTTGAATCATTATCATATTAACAATTCACATAATTCTAATAAATGGAGTAGTTCTTGGTTTTCTGAATGTCCTTTCTGGTTCCCATTAAAGTCAATGTCAGTTTTGCCTTTGAATTCAATGAGAATGCTCAGCTATGACAGCTATTAAGTATCTCTCCCACTGTTATAGTAATGAGCAAGGCTACAATAAGTGAGAGCCCAGTCCTGAAGAGCTAAAATTGCAGAGGGAGAAAATACTCAAAAAAATGTGATCGGCTCCCATTTCACAGATGGGGGAAAAATCAAAGAGAGATTTATAGTGTGTTTACACAGATGGGTGCAGCCAGAATCAGCTGTGATGCAGAAGCCTTATTGCTGCGCTAGTTCATTGTGAGTGAACTAATTAGGATTTTGACAGTCTTTCTTGGGTGAATCTAGTTGTGGCCTCTTCAAACTTTACTGCCACCAGCTGTCTGCTTTACACTTCTACCAGAGATTACTGCCCTTACATCTGTCTCAGCAGATGTGCTCTTGCATCAGCTGCTCCATTTCACAGTTCAGCTTCAACCTCACTGAAAGGAGGCATACTAAGATCTAGAAATATGTGCTGGACTGGTCAAGACACGGGGATGTGTCTGTGCCTATCCAAGCTTGCTGCTGGGGCAGTGACTTCCAACGCAGAATTGAGAGAGAGACAGCCATACCTGGAGACTCCTGATACAGAGGATGTGTCAGCATAGGGACTTTGGGGCATATGGGTCCCAGATGGCAGCTGGCTGATGTTCACTGTCTCAGAGCACTGGCAGAGGAACTCCTGCTTCCACCCTCTTGGACAAACCTAGAAATATTGTCCAAGGTGAGCACCAGCAGCCATGGCAGAAAGCCAGTTCCAATCACGCCAGTTTCCAGAAGGCCTTGAGCTCCTGGAAAACAGTCCATGCTGAAGGGATGGATTTACAGGATGAGAAGAATGTGTCTAAGATTCCCCTCTCTCCCAGTTTGGCTGTGGTGGTTTTTCACTGCTGGGTAAACCGCAGCCAAACTCCACCACAATTGCTCTTTCACTCCCTCTCCTTGAAAGAAGGGGGGCAGGAAGGTGGAGTGGGAGGGGGGAAGAAAGTATGCTGGAAAGGAAAAAAAAAAAATGTTCCCAGGCTGAGATAAGGATAATTTAATTAAAGGGAAAAGGAAGAGGGAAAAAACAAACAAAGGCCATATTGAAGCACAGAAAGAAGAAAAAAATTCCCTACTTCTCATCAATGAGCAATGCTTCTCCATGTCCTGGGAAGCAGGGCCTCAATACATGTAGTGGTTCTTTGGGAGGACAGACATCTTCATAATGGGAGCCTCCCCTCTCTTCTTCTTCTCCTTTCCCACCTTTTATATCTGAGTGTGACACCACACTCTACGGAAAATTCCTTTGGCTGTTTAGGTCAGCTGCCCTGGTGATGTTCCCTCCCCACCTCTTGCCCACGCCCAGCTCTGGGGGTTTTGGAGGTAGTCCTGACGCTGTGCCAGCACTGCTCAGTGATAGACACAACACTGGTGTGATACCAATGCTGCTCTAGCTACAGGTGCAGAGCACAGCACTGTATGGGCTGCTGCTGCAGGGAATGATAACTCCATCCCAGCCAGACCCAGTACATCGGTATACATATGTTCAGTGGTTTGTGCATCCATATAGTAGTGAAGCTAATCACACTGTAGTTGTATGCAGGCCTGTGTTTTTCCCATCCTTTATATCCCTAATTATTTTTCTCCCAAAGTTGAATCCTGAATCGTGGGAAGCACAACAGTCTCAATGAAGAGTTCGAATTTCCTAAGAACTCATTTCTCTAGAAGTTATTTATACATTTGCAATGCTTAGTGTAATATTGAGCCCGTGGGGCAAGGTTTGTGAGATTTTGTGGGGGTGTTTTTTGGTAGAGAATGAGAGAGAAGGGGGCAGCTCCATTTGTTGCCTCTTAAAATGAAATCCTGGGATTTTGAGGTTTTATAATTATGCTGTATACATATAAATTGCAGTAGTTTTGGTAAGAGGTGCCAACATTAAATATCTTTCCCTTCATTTGGAGTGAGTGGATATTTTCTCTCCTTTCCTTACAAACCCAGAAAGGCTTGCTTTACCTCACACTCTTCTCCCCACACCACCTGTTTACTTCCAGATTAGCCACAGCCTCAGCTTTAGCTCAGTCGTATTTCCTGCAAAGAAATCAGGAATAACTCTTACTCCAATGGTCCAAAGAATGAGGAAATTCTCCTGCAAGTAATTTTCTTTTTCAAATCTGAAATCTCCCTGTTTCAGTCCAGAGTTGGCACAAAGGCCTGCTCTGTCCATCTGCATTAGGCCTTCACATTGTAGCACTCAGAGGAAGCTCCAAACTGCAATAATCTGAATGCAGGGGGACTCTCCCCAGAGCTCATGAAACGGTTCAGCCTGCAGTTACGGTCCTTCTATCAGGGAGAACATTTTTTGGACAATTCACTGTTTGGACTTCTGACATTCATGTTCATTCCTCACTTGAACCACAAGCTGCCTCTTTGATCTCACGGAATGCACATGGTACTTCTGTGGCTCACCTTGTCATCCTGCTTATCTATTTATAGCATAAACCCCTGGGATAACAGCCACCCCTTCCTATCTGTACGTAACATTTTGTTACACCTTGTTGGCAGCAACACTGACCTGCCCTCTGCTAAAGCTTTCTATTAAAGCCAGTGTCATGCTTATAATAGGGGCTGAAGAAGGATACTTACATGTTTACTACATTCTTTTTTAACTACTTTTGTACCTCAGCTCCTATTTCCTCCATCCCTTCCCACAACATTATCCTTCAATTTCTTCCTGCAAGACAGTAATGTGCCTGAGTCTGTAATGCATTATCTTCTCATAAAGGGTTATGTAATATTTTATATGCAGGATGCTGTATGAAAATAAATTGCATTACTGTACTGTATTAGGAAACTTTATCATAGACAGAAGGCATATTGCATCCTGTTTTTCTTGGAGGCTGAAACAATGAAACGGTATTAGAGATAGATGTACACATCAGACACTTGGGGGAGGGGGCCCTGGGATATTTGTCATTTAGGTTGCTAAATTCCATTATTACTTAATATTCTAATTAATTTACAAACAGTCTAGATACAGAGTATTTTGTCTGGGTTGTTGCTGTTCGTCTTTTTTTTTTTTTTCCTCCAAAGTCTCAGTAGTGTTGCTGAGAGGTGCCACAAGACAAAGTAAATATACTGCAAACTAAACTATATAGGTTTAGCCGCCACGTCTTGATTCTACATAGATTACCCTGAAGAAATCCTAACGCATCTTCTGTTCAGTGTTTTATTTTATTTCCAATTAGTCCAAATATATTAGTTACTGACAGGTAATAACCTCATACCTTCCTAGCAGTGAACACAAGCTTTGAGATTTTCCAGTCATCTTGTTCTAATATGGGGTAGCTGTACTTGCTCGGTCAGTTCTATATCTGTCTGATAGAAACTAGCCAATCATCTCAGCAAAACATCTGCACATAAGTGCAATGTGAGAGTCAGTCCAACAAAAAATGACAAGAGCACTTCGAGGAGCACGAATTTGATCATATCAAATACTGAGCCATGAAAAAGTCCAAATCTATGAGAGTCAAGTTATGTAAGAGATCCTACAGTCAAAGAGAGGCCTAAAAGCTATATGTTTCCCTGCCATGGTATCCATGTAAATGCAACACCAATGCATTTGTCTGTAAATGTTTCTCTTTCATACAAGATAAATGGCTGTTGAATCTTAGCAAGCTGTACTGGCTTTATTGAAGACTCAGATTTCCTATATCAACCTCTTCTATTCTATTCTATTCTATTCTATTCTATTCTATTCTATTCTATTCTATTCTATTCTATTCTATTCTATTCTATTCTATTCTATTCTATTCTATTCTATTCTATTCTATTCTATTCTATTCTATTCTATTCTATTCTATTCTATTCTATTCTATTCTATTCTATTCCAGATTCTAAACACTGTCCCTTTCTGCACTTTTTGCTCCCATGAATGCTGAAATGACTGAACGGACTCCAGATGAAGAGTCTGCTGGAGTTTTGACCGGGTAAAACTAGATCAGAAACTTCAGTAAATGGAAAAAATTCTGCCTGAGTCAGTGAAGCTTCACCTTTTCACCCTGGGTGAGCCCACCTGAATAGATCTTTTCCTCACATCACACTAGTGTGGAGAAACTAATGAGTCTCTAGGCTAAATGCTCTGTATTTGATATATAGTGATGTTTTCTGATTATTGACCTGTTAGTTGCTTAGCAGTGATGTGGTCTAGATGCAGGTAGGGATTTCCTTCAGCATCTGAAATCCTTGCAATTCATTGGCTCTTGGGCTGATGTTGGGTAGTCTCCTAAGGATACCAGGAGACTTCACATCATTTTAAAAGTCTTCCATGTGTAAGCCTAACCATTTGTTTATGGGCTCATTCTTTTTTTGGGCAAGCGTGGGAACTGAGTTCTTTTTGCAGGTGCAAAATAAGCACAAACAACATATAAACAGATGGTCCAACATCCTTTTCCCCATCTTTATTGGAGCAAGGCATTTGCAGACAGCCATTCTTCCAAAACAAGTTAGGAAAATGTTTTCTGTCTTGAAAATAAGCCGCATATTCAGCACACACACCTAAAGGACAAATAGTTTCAAATAACAAAAGAAACAGCAACAACAACAAACTTTATTGATTTCTTTAAGTTACATTTCTGGGAGCATTAGGTGCAATCCTTTGTTGGTCCACTCCTAATCATGCAGACTGTATTTGTTCTTGACTCCAAATGTATACAATGTTTCATTTATATTTATCTATCTATCCATATGTACATGCATATATAAACATATATTTTTAGATTTTTAGATTTTTAGGTTTTTGTACTTTAGATCCTGAAGATGCTAAATGATTTTTCACAAGACGAACATGCTAGTTTTTTTTCTAGTTCTAGTTCTAGTTTTTGTTGTTGTTGTTGTTGTTGTTTTTTACTCTTCACCTTTTTCTTTTCCATTTCTTCTGTTCCACTACCAGTATCCAGCTATAGTTTTTACAGTAGGTTATTTTATCCTTATTTCACTAAATTCAGTAAACTCAGGACAAATCTCTAGAATAAGTTCTTAATTTTATTTATTTATTTATTTATTTATTTTTGGCTTGCTTCTTTGCATCCCAATTCCAGCTCTGAGCCAGGGTCAGGGCACCATCAACAGCTGGAGTTGTGTTGAGCTTGCAGTACATTGAAAGCAGAAGTATGTTCACCATGGAGCATTAAGAATCACCATTTTCCAAACAATTTCCGCTGAAAAGGTGGATCCAGCTGCTCACTCTCCATTTAGAAACCTCCTTCTGACTTTTTAATCCCAACAGTTTCCTGTCAGATTTGAAATGGATCTGACAGTTTCCTGGGATTACAGATTGTTGAGTGTTAGAGATCTTACGCTAGTTCCCCGGTGACCTCAAAGTATTTGCTTTGTGTCCCTGACTTTGGAGAAACTTTGTAGCAGTAAGATTTGATAAAGGAATCTCTCACACCTGCTGAAATCTAGTGGAGGATGTTGATGAACAGAATCATTATTGTGCCTACAACATAACAAACAGGTTTCATAACTGAATCTTGAAGCAGAAGTATGAGTAGATAATACAGGGAGATCTCTGAGACATTTTGATCAGTGGTCTTAGGGTTCCTCAATTTCCTACCTTTAACATGACTTGGAATTTGTTTGCATATAACATACATATATTTATTTATTAATTCAGGTTTATATGGGAAATTTCATGTTATAATTACTGTTACAGGAACATAACTCACCTATGTTCCTTTCTGCGGTAAACTGCAAAATGGAGGACTTTTCACTGGAAGTAGTTGCTTAGTAAGATTTCAGGTTATTCAAAACAATATTTCTATTAAGGAACCATGATTTAGGAAGCTCTTCCAAGCCTGTTGCTCTGCAACATGAGAATATTGTACACTTTTTAACAAATTGAAAAACAAACAAACAATCAAACAAACAAACTTCTGTAAAAATAAAATATCAGTATATCTGTTATTATACAGTATTTTAAAGATTGGCTTTTGCTGCTGTCATGGTAAATGTATTTCTACTTGAGTCACAAATAGTCAGTGAACCAAGTGTCTGACATTTGTGATAGTTAATGAAAAGATTATGTCATGAAAAAAATTATCATTGCCTTTGTCCCGTCTCTCATTTCATTCATGGAAAGGAAAAGCATTATCAAAAAATTTTGAAGCTAGGCCACTGAAGTAGTTCTGCAGAGGTATATGTGTATGTCCATATCGAAAACAGCTCTAAATAGAACGTTTTCCTGAAAATGAGAAATTGCCAATGACTGATTGGGAAAAAGTGTTACACCCTTCAGATATGGAGACTGTGTCTCTGCAGTTATTTTATACTGAAACAACAGTGGACTGTTATACTGTTGAAATAGTCGCGAGACCGGTGCAGCAGGTATGGATCCCTCTGAAAAGCAGTCATTCTTTTGACATTTCTTTTTAATTTGATTTATTTGTTTTGTTTACATTTGTTGTAAGAAAAACCCAACAGTTGTTCACGTGAACAGCTGGCTTAAGCATGCTTCCCAAGAACAAGAGCTTCAGGAGCTCTTTTACTGAGTTGAAGGGGCAGACTTGTCCTGCTGTGAGAGTCAAGGGAGACTTGCCATCAGGCATGGGGATGAGAGATTCTGTGACCCTTCCTGGAAAGATGAGGTCCCCTTGTAGATGCATACATAGGAACTCATATGTATATATGTGGTTATGTACACACACACATATATATATGCGTACTTATACATCCCCTTTCCCTAATGCTTTGACAGTGAACAAGGCAGCAGTGACAGTCAGATCTATAACAACTGAAAAAGAGTGGAAGGGAAGGGAGGTCATTTCTTAATTTCTCCAGATTCCTTTGCACCTAAAATTGGCACATTCCAAAGGAGTTGTCCTGGCTGCCTTTTCTTACTTTGACATCCTGTAAAAAATGAAAACTGTATCTGAACCATTTTTTTCCACATTCTTATAATTTTTTTTTTTTTTTTTTTATGCCAGTAATCAGGTTCAGGGTGTGGAAACTCATGGTAGCTCCAGATTTTCCTGTACAACTGCTCTGTCATAATTAGGCTCATGATATCTGGCTTGGACTCTCTATTTCTTATCTTACCTACTAGATCAGATATGATGCAAATTTTTTAGTGATTCATACTGTAGTTAAACCTGTAAAATACATTTCTGGAATAACTATATCAGTTAAGAGAAGGGTATGTCCAGGAAGAAAAAAAAAAAATGCCTCTTTCATTTCTGGCATGCACCCACTCAAAAATGTACATTATTGACAGGAATATATATATATATATATATGTAAAAATTGAAAAAGGGAAAAAAGTCATCAGGCTGGCAGAAAAGGGGTTTGGGTGCACATGAGACAAACTAAAGCAGTGTGGGTAGTATGGGACCAGCCTTCAGAGAATTGAACCTAGGACCTCTGGGGTACGTATGCTCTGAAGCAAGCAACAATTCACAGATTCACAGATTTCTCTAGGTTGGAAGAGACCTCAAGATCATCGAGTCCAACCTCCGACCTAACACTAAGTACTCCACTAAACCATATCCCTAAGCTCTACATCTAAATTTCTTTTAAAGACCTCCAGGGATGGTGACTCCACCACCTCCCTGGGCAGCCCGTTCCAATGCTTAATAACCCTTTCGGTAAAGAAGTACTTCCTAACATCCAACCTAAAACTCCCCTGTCGCAACTTTAGCCCATTCCCCCTCGTCCTGTCACTAGGCACGTGGGAGAATAGACCAACCCCCACCTCTCTACAGCCTCCTTTCAGGTAACTGTAGAGAGCGATGAGGTCGCCCCTGAGCCTCCTCTTCTCCAGGCTGAACAACCCCAGCTCCCTCAGCCGCTCCTCGTAAGACTTGTTCTCCAGACCCCTCACAAGCTTGGTCGCCCTTCTCTGGACTCGCTCGAGCACGTCCATGTCCTTCCTGTAGCGAGGGGCCCAAAACTGAACACAGTACTCGAGGTGCGGCCTCACCAGAGCCGAGTACAGGGGCACAATCACTTCCCTCGACCTGCTGGCCACACTGCTTCTTATACAGGCCAGGATGCTGTTGGCCTTCTTGGCCACCTGAGCACACTGCTGGCTCATATTCAGCCGACTATCCACCAATACTCCCAGGTCCTTCTCGGCCAGGCAGCTTTCCAGCCACTCATCTCCCAGCCTGTAGCTCTGCTTGGGGTTGTTGCAGCCCAGGTGCAGGACCCGGCACTTGGCCTTGTTGAACTTCATGCAGTTGACCTCAGCCCATCGGTCCAGCCTATCCAGATCCTCCTGCAGAGCCTTCCTGCCCTCGAGCAGATCGACACACGCACTTAGCTTGGTGTCATCTGCAAACTTACTGAGGGTGCACTGGACGCCCTCATCCAGATCATCAATAAAGATATTAAAGAGGACCGGCCCCAGTACCGAGCCCTGGGGGACTCCACTAGTGACCGGCCTCCAACCAGATTTGACTCCATTCACCACAACTCTCTGGGCCCGGCCATCCAGCCAGTTTCTAACCCAGCGAAGCGTACGCCAGTCCAAGCCCCGAGCAGCCAGTTTCTTGAGGAGAATGTTGTGGGGAACGGTGTCAAAAGCCTTACTGAGGTCAAGGTAGACCACGTCCACAGCCTTTCCCTCATCCACCAAGCGCGTCACTTGGTCATAGAAGGAGATCAGGTTCGTCAAGCAGGACCTGCCTTTCATAAACCCATGCTGACTGGGCCTGATCGCCTGCTTGCCCTGCAAGTGCCGCGTGATGACCCTCAAGATAATCTGCTCCATGAGCTTCCCCGGCACTGAGGTCAAACTGACAGGCCTATAGTTCCCCGGGTCTGCCCTCCGGCCCTTCTTATAGATGGGCGTCACATTGGCTAGCCGCCAGTCAACCGGGACCTCCCCCGATAGCCAGGACTGCCGATAAATGATGGAAAGCGGCTCGGCCAGCTCCTCCGCCAGTTCTCTCAGTACCCTTGGGTGGATCCCATCCGGCCCCATCGACTTGCGCACATCCAAGCTCCGTAGCAGGTCGCCAACCATTTCCTCATGGATAGCGAAGGCCACATCCTGCTCCCCATCCCCTTCCACCAGCTCAGGGCACTGGGTGTCCGGAGAACAACCGGTATTGCCGCTAAAGACTGAGGCAAAGGCGGCATTAAGCACCTCAGCCTTTTCCTCATCCTTAGTAACTAGGTTCCCCCTCGCATCCAGTAAAGGATGGAGATTCTCCCTAGTCCTCCGTTTCGCGTTGATGTATTTGTAAAAGGATTTTTTGTTGTCTTAGAGCAAGACTTAGAGCAGAGCTTTGCCTTGAGACTCCATGGGCAGTCATTGCAGGCATTGTGATGTGTTCACTATAGTTTAATTTTGACTTCAGAAATTAAAATTTAGCTTTTTCTTGTTAGTCATTTTCATGAAAACTGTGACTACAATACACATGACCTGGTTTTCAAGGGAATCTGTGGACTCTGTTTTATCAGTCAAGGTCTCTGTCTGTGTAATCTAAGCACGGAGCCTATTTAGTAATTCTCCTTCTGACATGCTTTGTGGCTTTGGGAACTTCACTTGGCTTTATCTTCCTCATAAATAAGCTTATTCATCTGTAAAATGAGGATAATAATATTTCCCTACCTAAAGAGTGTTGGGAGGCTTATTTTGCTAATGTTTGCAAAGTGTTTTGAGATCCTTATATTGAAAGCACTATAAAAATGCAAAGTATTACTTAATCCCCTGGGCCCGCTATTATTTAAATATGTCAGTTATTGTTTTGCACTATTTATCTTTTTCCATTATGTTATTTTTAATACATTACTATTATTGCTGTTTTACTGCTATATGAATGTGACATAGAAATTAATCTTTCTCTACCAAGTCTTATTTACACTTAGCAACACAAGGTTGGTGAATAGGATTTACCTGGCAACTGAATGGTAACATCATTGACATCATTGCAATCAATCTCAAGGCAATAGCATCTGATAATGCAATATTAACAAATCTTATCGCTGCATATCTTATGTCCAAATTGGCTATATTGCTTACAGACTTTAACGCAATGGAAAATTATTAGGAAATATACAAATGCTCTGCACATATAAATGTGATTTGCTAAAAGCCTCAACCAAAGCAGAATAAAAGTTCTTCCTTTTAAACTCTAATTGGAAGTTAACCTTTAGCTCACAAATCCCAGTAAAGGAAATGGCTTTTCTAATCTTATTTGCTCTTTATGGTTTTACAACATTATGTTGTTATTTCTGAATTATTTTTTATTTTATTTTTTTTATAGTTGACATTAAGAATACCAACATGACACAGAAGATGAGTGATAATTTAAACATTTAGGAATTGTCCTAAAAGGCAGACCAATGGTCTGCTTAGTCCAATATCCTGTTACTAACAATAGCCACCGTAAGATCCTTTCAAATGTTTGTATCACTAATATTTTCCATATTTTTTAATGTTGGAAAGGATTATAACCATTGCATAATTGTATGAATACCTATTGCAAATGTGCAAATGTGTGATAATAGCAATCACTTGGAGAAAGGCTAAACTTTGCTAGATGTTGAGATTTTAAAAAAAGAAAAAAAAAAAAACCACAGGGATTTACTTTTAATATTCTGAGTTTTTAACCATTGTAACTGGTTTTTAACCATTGTAATTGAATATCACTGCATTAATGACAGAAAGGAGAACCTGTTAGACAGTGCTGTCTTTTTCAATTTTTTGAATATTTTTCTATGATAACTCTTATAGTTCAATGCTGATAACTTGTTACTCTTTATTCTATCTGCTTGTTCCAACATTTTTTGTTGACACCACAATCTTTGAGAGTGCCTCATTATTACTATCTGGAAGAGTAAGTAAGCCTCTTATATGCAGACATCCTTTGGAGTAAAAGGAGAGCAGTGCCAAGAATTCACTTAGGTTCTTTCTTATATATATTTTCCTCCTTAATTGCCCCTTAGCTCTCTCACAGTTTCATGGTTTATTCTTTAAAAATATATATATTTACATTACCTCTTCTGATTTGTTCTTTAAGTCCTTTTGCTCTTTAAATTGTCTCATAAATTTTATGCCATACTTTGGTTGCTCTTGTTTAGATGTCTCTCTAGGGCGATCGCTGGGACTGCTTTTCTATTTTCCAAAGGTTATTTCTTGGATTCAGATATCTTCTTGCTCTCTTTATATATACATATATACATATTTTCTTATTTGTCAGTTTCAGGATTACCATGTTTTGTTCTTCTTTCAGTCCAATTGTGTTGTCCATTATGTTGATGGATTTCCTCTGCACTCAAGTATTTGAATTCCACAATAATTCAGGAGTGCATAAAGACTTAAATCAGAAAAAAAAATAATTATATTTAAATCTCATCAACTTAATGCATGTTAGTGATTTGCTGATTTAATCCTAAGTGCAAGCAGTAAGAGAGTACTAAATGGGAACAATAACATTTCTGTTACAACACTTTCTCAGAGATGGAGGAATTGACTTGTGTGGGATATTGCTTAGTGATCTTTCTTCTTTCCCTCTCTTATAATTTTGTATACTCTGCCTTTAAGTACTGGTTGTGATTAATACACCTCTGAAACAGCTATCCAGTGTCAGATCAGATACTAGTCTATGAGCCACTGATTTGATCCATGATGGTAAGTTTGACATTCCCATATCTCTAATAAAAGAAAAGAATACCATGTACATGTAAAAAAAATAAAATAATAATATACCAGCAAGTTTACCTAAACTAGTATAGATGCTGCTTCCCAGTAACACATTTTCTTCTCAAAACTCTTAATTCTTTACAATTCATTATTATTCAAATGTTTTCAACTAATTTCTCAAACAATTCCATATATAATTCTTGGCTTGCTTCTTACAATAATACCACTGACAGAAGTGGGATAGTAAAACCTGTGCTTGCTATGAACATTTGCAAGATCAGTTCTTAAGATTGTGCATGAAGCAATCTGTGAAGCAGAGCAAGGTCTCGATGTCTTTGTGAAGGGAGCCACGGCACTTGTCACTCAATGACAATCTGTCAGTCGGTTTTCAGTTTCTGATTTTGCCACAGGTTAGTTGAACAAATTATTTTATCTTCCTGGCCCTTTTCTTCCTTGACCTCCTCTCTTTATCATTTGCACTGTACTTCTGTGGATTTGTTCCTATGACTCTCACTCCATAATGGAACTTTATCCAGCTTAATTTGGTGTAAACAAAGGTCAGCTTTTAATTAAGCATGTTAATCCAGCTACACATAACATGGAGCTGATGATATTCTTCTGAAGATGAGAAGAATTAGTCTTGCTATGTGGATATTTTCTTTATAAACTTTACTCAGGGAAATTAGGCCGGTTTATAAAAACTGAAGATTTGACTCTCCAAGTGTTATTTATACCATCTACATGAAGGCAAAGAGACAATATGAAGGTCTGATCATGAAGATTCTCAGCGATGTCATTATGGAACACAGATAGACCCATTAATTATCAAGATAATCATAATATAATTACACACAGAAGAACCCATGTACATGAAGTCAGTACCATGCATTATAATTATTGTCTTTTAATAAACCCAAGACCTGAGGACACTTAAAAACACAAAAGCACTCACTTGCTCAAATATATTGATTACATGAATAATGACAAATAAAACAATACTGTTTGATGGGGGAAAAAGTGAATTTGAAGTGCTAGCACTGTGTTGTTAGTATTGTGAGGAATATCATCTATCCTTTCCAGTATAAAGTGAGATAAAACATCATCTTCCTCCTCCATAACCCTTTTCTATTTTCTTCTAATAACACAGTCATGTTATTGAAAATGTATCAATTTATCGGTTTCTGGGAGGGGTGACTCTGGGAACAAGCATTGTAAAAGAACTAGATTTAAAGGACAGGAAAGATGACGTTATTTACAATGAAAGTTAAGAATTTGAGAGATATTAGCCTGATAAGTGACTCCCATCTTTATTTTGCTTCCTGATTTTGCTACTGACTGTCTATTTAATTCCAGGCAAATCCGTTCATTTCCCTCTAGTTTCTGCATTCATAACATAGGAGATACAGTATTATATCAAAGCTGGAAGACTTCGCTTACTAGACAAGCTGATAAAAATCTACATCTCGTCAAGAAATGTAAGAGGTGTCTGAAAGTAAAGGCAAGGAAGAGCATGGGCAACAAATTTCAAGAAGGCAATGGTGAGAGATTACTGGAGGTTTTGCAGTTCACAATTTGAACTGATGAACAAGAAGTCCCAGAGGAACCCTGAAACTTCAGCGACAACACCACATGCAACCTCATTCTTTCCTCAGCCAGTGTACTTCTACTGCTAATCAAATGACGCAGTTCTTACTTAGGAAGCTACTTTGGGATCATGCATTACCATTTGGCTACTCCTCTGATATAAGACTATCCTTGGCATTCATTCATTAGCATTGTAAGTTCTGTGAGATGTTCAACTACTATTTCTACAAGGAAACTCAATGTTAATCTAATTTTGACTTTTTTTTTTTTTTTCCTAAAATAGGAAAAAGAAAAAAGTTATCCAGTAGCACCCAAGTTTTTTCTTGATTTGGAAGATCAAATTGTCTGAAGGTTTAAACATCAACTGTTGTCTATGAGCATTTGCACTCAGGGAGACATAATTTGAGATGATGGCTGCAGTTTGACATCAGAATCAACTGCAGTGCAATATTCAATAAATATAGATTTATTTTTTTCTTCATCAGCTATGTCAAATAAAACATCATGAAAAGAAAATCAAAGATCACCATCACATGATTGTATGATGGTAATACACCTTGAGAAAGGTCAAATGCAGCATAATTTTTAAACTGTTATTTTACTTTAGATCTTTCTATTCTTTCTTCTAGTGAAACATTGTGACATAGAAAGGACACTTGTATTTGTCCAGGAACTGCTTCTGTACTGAATCTCATTTGTATACCTTTAATTTATTTTCTTATTATGTTTCTTCCATTGGCTATATATATATATATATATATATGTGGGGTTTTTTTGTAATCACAAGCACAAATAATAGAATTAAGGAAGCTAATGCTTATGTTTGCATAACCATTCTCTCTTTTATAATATTCACAGACCAGAGACACCAGAGACACTAAACAAGAATTTCCACACGGCAAGACTGATTTGGAAATGTCGTAAATCAGAATCCGTTGGAAAAAATGGGTTTGGTAGAGATTTCATGGAAAGTGACTACTGACTTAATTTGAAATCCTTTTTCCTTAAAAGATATCAGGAACTGTACAATTGGAAAAGCAGCTTTCAGCAGAGTAGAACACAAATCAGACTCCTCATTCCTTCCCATCCACTCACACTGATCTGACTGCTGTGACAGAGTGGTGTATCTCTATATTGGACTAACTTTTTGCCCTGAAGACAAAATCTCTACACATGCACAATTTTTGAAACCTCATTGAAGGTCAACACTAAGACAGCATGAAAGCATATAACTTTTGACTGCCTCTCGCTTGCTGGTCCACCTCTGTAGAAAAATATACTTTCTTTACAGATACTGTATGGGAAGTACTAGGAAGGATCTGATTGAGGTTGAAGTTGCTGTCCATATGAGTACAAGCAAGGAAGACAAATGTAACTCAAGACCAGGGTGCTGTGCTGCATAGGGAGATACAGATACACCACCAGAATTTGCTGGAGTATTCACACGGCCTGAAAAGTGAGGTTATCCTGTTGTAACAGTAAGGGTAAAATAAGAAATAAAGAACTTTAGTTTTCAAAAACCTCTAAGTCTTGGATGTTCTAAGACTGAAGGCAATCTCAGAGTGATCTGTAAATGTCAATATCTTTTCTAAGATTCCTTTCAATTTTTATTTCATGTTGTCACAAAACAAACAAACAAACAAACAAACCAAGCCAAAACAAAACATACAAAAAATAAATAAAAGACAATAACCTTGAGTTCCAAAAGAATGTTTTGGAGCTTGGAAAGTGTCCAGCAACAAATCATGGGTTTTCAGGTATGCCTGTAGAATTGTGCCCTGTGTTTCAGACAAGGAAATGAGAGTGTTCCACAACAAAGCATACTGTTAGGCTGAATGAGAAGGCTGAGCAGATGTGTTACATCTGTAACAGAAAGCCTATAAATATAGATGTGGTCCAGATTCGCCAGTTTGAGAAGGAATTGGGGAGTTGGTGTTGTTCAGCCTGGAGAAAAGAAAGCTCCAGGGAGACCTTATAGGGGCCTTCCAGTACATAAATGTGGGGGGGTTGGAAGGGGCTACAAGAAAGCAGGACAGGGACTCTTTATGTGTAGTAACAGGACAAGGAATAATGGCTTTCAACTATAAAATGGTAGATTTAGATTAGATATTAGGAAGAAATCCTTTGTTATGTAGGTGGTGAGGTGCTGGCACAGGTTGCCCAGAAAAGTTGTGGATTTCCCTGGAAATGTTCAAGGCCAGGTTGAATAGGATTTTGAGCAACCTGGTCTAGTGGGAGGTGTCCCTGCCAATGGCAGGGGTGGATGGAATTAGAAGATTTTATTATTATTATTATTTTTTTTTTTTTTAAATCATAGAATGGTTCAGGTTGGAAGGGACCTTAAAGATCACCATCTAATTCCAACCCTCCTGCTATTGGCAGGAATAATATGCAGAATATTTGCTCATAAAATACCTTATTCTTTTACTTTGTCTGTACTTCATCTTTGTTATTGGTTCCAAGAAAACAAGCATAATGTTCTTATTTGACCTTTGTGATATTTGAATAAGTTAGAGAAAAAAGTTACAGCTAACCATAACAGCAAAGTGAGAATTCATTGAATTACTCAGAAGAGAGAAAACAGAGTTATTTTTTGTGATTTTAATTCTCACAGCAACACTCCCACCAGCCTAATCATAGTTCAGGATATTAGGAATTGTCTCTCAATCACCCATTCTTTATCTTACTTTGGGTTTTGGATAACATTTGTTATGTGTGTTTAAGTATAATGATGTATAACAATAAATCCCAGACTGAAGTGATATATAATCTCCTAAATCTCCCAGTGCTTTGAAAATATTTTCACTTCAACCATTTATCCAGGGTTAACAATATATTCTGTTTGCCTTTGTAGCAAAGGGTATGACTTACATATGTACTCAAATGCAAAGTTAAAAAATAAAAAATAAAAAAAAAAAAACTGGGGAAATCTTTCTATTACAGATCATCATTTTCAGATGGAGGTAGACTAAAGTTTGTGTCTAACTTGACTTAATTCCAGTACCTTCAGGCTCCTTCACAAAACCCTGTGTTTGATATATTAAAAAAAGAAAAAGATTGGAGCAAGAGGTCCATCTTATCTGATGCATCCACTGCTTCTCATAATGTACTTTGCAGCAGAAGAATATTTTCTCTCTCAAGGTTAACCATCACATATTGAGCCATTTCAACCACAATGCTGTTCAGTACAGGAAGACGCTATCCATTTTTCATGCGTATTTGAGTACTTCATAATACCCTTCAGTATGTTATCCCTAGGTGGCCTATCCACATTACAAATTACTGGTGCAGTAAGTGCAGGAATACCCCAGGTAGGTCTGTGCAAGCATGCACTGGTTTAACTATGTTTGGTCAGGAGTATATAGGGTGGACTGAGTGTCTCAGCTCTGGGCTAGTTCAGGAATTCCTGCACTCCACAGTCAACACTGTCACAGACCTTGCTTGTCTCCATCCTCTCATTGTATATATAGTTGTTGTAGTACATGGCTTCAATTATCTGTATTTTCTCTTTCTCTGGGTTATCCCACCTCTGTGTTATCTCTGTTAATTGAGCTCTGACTGCATACTTATTCTGTAAATGGTGAACTGAAGGCCAGAAAGGGGAAACGAATTGCCCAAGGGCACACAGGGATTCTATGGCAGAGTCATGGAGACACTGAAGGACATTAATTATTTAACTTATCTGCTATGCAAATGGATATGTATGTACAGAAGCAAGTGGAGTGCAGAGCAGTGGAAATATGTCCCAGTTAATCCATTAACACGGAACAGTGCAATGTGTTCTCACCAGCTCATTTTCCAGTTTGGCTGCAGTTTGCTGGCCCTGTGGGGTGCCCAAACTCATACACCTTTGTTTAATCAGGACTGATTTTCTGGGACCACAGCCATGTGAAGGAGTTAGGCTGTGACAGTAGCCCAGCTGCCTCAAGAGCAACCACTTCAGGTGCCTCTCAGCTGCACTTGCCCACAGCTCCAGTTTCAGTGTTCACACGGACAAAGGAGCTTGGATCTCTCTGCATCTACATTTAGGAAGATGTTCTTTGTGTCCTCTCTTTCTTGGCTGTGATTTTTGTATTAATGTGACGTTGGTAGGTGCATATAAGGCTCCAACAACCTTATTCATTTCAGTCTCTGTGTGGCTGCTTTCCATCAAGACTATCTCCTGTTAAGTACATTAGTACAGAAGGGCAAGCACATCACTTGCTGTATTCTCAAATCTGACTAAGGGAAAATATTTATGGCCATATTTATAATCACAGATATAGTATAATTACAGTTATATATTAACATTGTATTTTCCAAGCAGCATTAATAGAAATAAAGATAATTAAAGTATTAGCTCTCTCAATACTGAAGCTATGGGATTATCCTTATGTATTGTTTCTTAGAAATCAGGAGTTATATGCAGTCCCCTGGCTGCATATAACTCTTATGGTCTGGCTTTTCTCTGGCAACAGATGACAATTTAACTCCAAACAGCCTGAGACCAGTGTCTAGTGGAAACAGGAGCATCTATTTTATCATGGCAGTGCTTGTAGGGTCAGCTGTGGTAGCAATGATTTCAGGGGCTCTTGCAGAGCAAATGCCTTCAAATACAGACCAGACACCTGTAACCCCTTCTTCAATCTCAGCTGAGAACAGCTCCACTCAGGGCAGTGAATTCAGCGTGACGTAGCCACTATGTCACAGCTCAGACCTTGGGATGGTTGCTTCCTGCTGCCAGCCTAGGCCGACAAGAGATGGGCTCCAGCAGAAGGAAGAGCAGCTATCTGACCCCTGCCTGCAGAGAAGAGCAAAACCTCATCAGGGAAACCAGAAATACACAAGCAAATGAAAAGCCTTCAAACTTGCTCAGACAACTGCCTTTATTCTTACTACATCCTACAGCCTGCGCTTGCTAATCACACAAATTAATACAAATACCTTGAAAGAAAGTTTATTTTGCTGAACCTTTATCTAACGCGCATTTTCATAAGGGAAGTGGTGCCCTCACTTTCCATGGTTTTGTACTATTCAATCATGTCTGTGTTTTGTGATAAAGATAGACAAATAAAGCAATCATTTTGTTTTCTTAGCTCTCCCTTACTAAATAGCTTGCACTCATGCTTATCTTTACAGACATTGTTTTGGCACTTGCTTTTTGTGGCTGTTGCCTGAGGTGAAGAAGAAACTGGCTGCCTCTCAGAGCACCATCATTTAATCTTTCTCAGAAAGGTTCTGCCATCCCCTAATCTGATGCCTCTACCTAAAGGCTCTTCTAAAATTATCATTAAACAGGAAATAAAAAGAGGTGCATCTGACATAGTTTCAGAAATAACAAAATTAAGTTCACATCTTAAATATTTTTTTTTCCCTACACTAAACTACAGTATTGGAGAAAAGATACCTCTTCCTTGCTTGTGCTGTAATGTAGTATGAGGGGCAGTTTTACAGCAAGTTATGTGCTGCAGCAACTGAAAAAAAAAATGATTTAGAGTGCAGAAAAAGACTCATGGGAAAAAAAAAAAAAAGGAAAAAAAAAAAGGAGGGAATCAGAGAATGCAATGAAATTAGCATCCAGGTGAGGATTCAAGTTCCTCAATTTTACAGTGGGCCATGAATCCTGAAAGGTGGTTTAGCTTATATTCAGAGCCAGTTTTACAATCAACAGAAATATTGAAGCCATTAAATGGAGATGATTGGTTTGACACAATAGAGATCTAGACAGGGGTTAATTTGCCTCTGAAGCGTGACAGAATTGTACTATTATTCCCATTTTATGCCACTTTTAAAGAGGTATAGTTTATGATATCCAGGTCACTGGACTTGGCTTGAGCTCATCTCCAGCTTGTAGATGATGGTGAAGGGACCTGTTAAAAAGAGTTATTTGGTTAACCACATCCTCACAAGCTCCTGCTAAAAGCAAATCTTGCACTGCTCTTGCAACCAGCAGTCAGACTATCCTTTCCTACTTCTTGTCAGCTAGCAATAAAACACCAGATGGTGTCCTTCCAAAAATAAATTCATTATAGTTTCATTCTGGGTTTTCTTAAACAATTTAGGGACAGAACTTCAGCTAATGCAAATCAACACAGTGCCGCTGAAGTCAATGCAGCTATGACATTTTATGACATTTTATACCATCTGAGTATTATGAACTAATATTTTAAACTTTTTGGAAGGAATATCATATACTTTCTCCCTACATTTAGTGAGTTTCATTGCATACTTTATGCTAACCTCCTCACCCAGAATTCATGGCTGATGCTCCTCAGTGCACAGCAATTCATAGGCCATGCCAGGCTGTGGATTGGATTAGACTAATTCACTCCGTTAAGACTCCTGTAACCATTATCATTTAATGTCTTTGTTTATCACCGTCTGAGACTCTAGGACACCCATTAGCTTCCTCTGGTGACACACAGGACTATTCAAGCAATAATATTTTAAGAACCACTGGCATCTGAATAACCCTCTAATGGTTATGGTTCTGTATGTGTTTACTTTTACCTGATTTCAACCATTATACAAGGATAGAAGTCTTCATTTGTACCCATAATCTAGACAGATAAATAATTTTAATAGTAAAACATCTTAAAAGAAGCCTTAAGTATTCTTTAGATAAATCAGTTAAGACTCCTTTCAGTATTGTTATTATGCCTTAGCAATTAGTCATTGTTTAGTCAAGCTGTGCATACTTACATCTTTTATATATCACTCCTCCCATCCTCACAATAACTTCTGCTCTTTTTCTTCAGGCTTCCTTCAGCCTATCCGGGTCTTCCTGACAGCATTGTGCCCAGTGAGTGTGAGTTTGTTTGCAGATGGAAAGCTCCAAAGTTACAAACAACTACAGAGCTACAAACCACAAAACAGGGAGTCTCTGCCACCCTATTCCAAATGTGTACAATAAAACAGTTTAACACACATTGCTGGTAAGCAATGCCAGGTGCACAATATGTAGGTAATAATAGCCCAAGAAGGAAAAGGCAATCATTGAATCTGCCTTTAATATTCTTCATGTGCTTTAACAAGAACACTTTTATCCAATTTTCATACCACAAAAAAAAAAAAAAAACTTCTCCACCAACTGTTGTTCCCCTGTATTCCTTGTCTTCCAATGTAGGGGAGCATCCATGTGAAAGAGGCTTTTACAAACTGTTTATTTAGCATTCCCAAAATTAACTAACTTGTTTTCTGCAAACAGATGGGGGATGACCTGGGATTTGGAATTCAGCTGCTTCTTGGGCAAAAACAGTCCTTTGAAAAGTCTCCCAAGATGAGACGTAGGAAGGAGCCAGGTGCTTTCAGGAAAACGGTAGCACTTATTTATCAAAGCTAGTTCACCAAGGTATGCAAGGAGAAGATCACCAATTTTATTCCACATCTTTTCAAGATGTGTATGACTCTGTTCTTTGATTACACATACCATGTCAGACACCTTCATCCCTGGCCCCTGCATCCCCAACCCTGCCCCAGGAGGTTCATGCTCAGCAGCCATCTCCTGGTAGCTGCCCACAAGCTCAGGCTCAGGAGCCAGGAGGTGGAGGTGGTGCTGTGAGGGTCAGGGGCTCTGGGTTAGTCGTGTGTGTGTGATCCACACCACGTAACATGGGGGCTCTGCCAAAATACAGCCTTTCATTTCTCTCACCACCATTAACTTACTGCAACCCTGGGTGCTACTTATTGGCTTCTTCTTAAGTTTTGCTTTGCAGTATAAAATGGTGTTCCTCTCCCGGTACTGTCTGATCTCCAACTCCACGTTTCTTTTCATCTGAGCACTCCAAACAAAGTGTTAAACAACAGCAATGTCAGTTGCCTTTGTATTTAAATCTCTGCTTTCTGTGCTATGATTTCCTGTTTCACACTTAGGACAAAACTCTATTGAAGATGCCTCTGTTAAGCAGATTTACTGAGCATTGGTCACCTGGTGAAGAACCATCTTTTGCCTCAAATTAGGTGTCCCATCAATTTGTCCAATTTTCATTTATTCTAAAACCTTGTTTTGCCATTTGGTGAAAAAAGGGCTTCTTGCAGCAAGCAGCAAGATGGGAAGGCCTGAGGAGTTAATACACAAATAACAGTAAAGCACCATCTTTTAAAATGTCATATCATAATTTCTTGTAAGAAGTGTCACAAAAATGTATCTATTCTTTTCCTGCAAATGCTCTTGATTCTTTCTGCATATCTGCATCTCAGCCACCACTGGATAAAGGCTTTTATTAATTATTTTTAATTGAAAGCACAGTGGGCTTTTTTGTTTTGTTTTGATTTTGACTTTGTTTTTCTCAGAAGGAATAATTCCAAGGAGAGCGTTACAAGCTGTGTAGGCTCCATTGTGTTTTTCATGCACAGAGGCACATTACAGATCAAAAGCAAGTGAAAATGCTGGGTTTGTTTTAGGTTTCATTTTGTAGTCAGGACAGTGAATACGTCTGAGTGTGTCACCAGCCTAGAATATATCATTTTATGGTTCTCGGAGGTTATTTATAATTGAATTATAGGATGTTTCATGATTATTTGGAATTATATTTACAGAAGGCAATACTAAGCTCTGCAGTTCACTTGCAACCAGGAACATGAAGGGAACACCCTATAATTCATTTTTAAGTACCCTCTAGAAATCATATAATTATATTGTATGACAGCACTGCAAAAGGAAGAAATAGAAAATTTTAAATTATTTGTATTATGGTCTTTAATCAAACTTTTATACATATAATCTGGCATACAGTAACAAAGAATAGGCAGGTTACAATGAATGGATTTTTTTTTTTAGATTTGGTCTTCAGTCAGTGGTGGTTTGGTACAGCAGAGCAGTTCTCTGATGTATATTATAGACAGACTTTGAAACAAGAAATGGAAAAGGTTCACTTTCTCCCCACATATTTCCAGGCAGAAATGGAAAGACAAAATATCTTGTAAGCTCTCAGATGATTCAAAATGGAGTGGTAGACAAATCAAGGGGTACCAGGAATACCTCTGCTTTGTCTGAGGGAAACAATTTCTCGAGCTTTACAATTTATCTGAATCCAACCAAACCCACAACATCTCAGCTGCTGCAAATGGCCATGGACCCATTCCTCCTGTGGAGACCACGGACAACTGGGTGCACATAGGAGGCACTGAGAAACTGTCCTGGGATTGACACCAGGGAGAAAGCTGCTCAGGGACACATTGTCCAGAGTTTAAAATGGTGCTATATTTTTAAATTTAAAGGTAATCATAAATTCAACAACAACATTAAACTTTCGTTTCTGCTGTTTTCCCCACACACTGTAAAAAGGCTTTAAAACCGAAAAAAAAAAAAAAAAAAAAAAAAAGTCAGCAATTTCTTTCACAAACCATTGCACAAAATAAATATGTAACAGAAAATGGGTATAGATGTCTCTCTTACTTTCCTTAATAGGACTAAACACTAAGAGAGAAGTTATATATATTCCGATCAAGTAACAAAAATGCAATCCTGTTCCTAAACAATATAAATAACTAGAACCACAACTGATGGCATTTTTTTTTCTTTTTGACTTCCTTGTATGTTATTTGTTTTTGCCTTGTCCTTTGTCTATCCGGACAATAAATAGTTTGGAGCAGGAACAATATATTGTTGTATATTTGTAAAATACACAGCAGAAAATGGTCCTTATCTTGACTAAATCCTCACAAGTAGCAGATTGGACTTAATAAATAATAACGATAATGAATTAATTAACTATAGAAGAATTATTTTTTTATTTACTCTAGCTGAAAATTTGACATATTCAGACAAGTGGCTCACAATATATGGTAGTAAAATCAGTGTTTTACAATGGGAAACGGGACCAATGAGATCACAGAGACACACAATAAGGAAATAAAGAATGATAAAAAAAAAAAAAAAAAAGGGCAGAAAAATAAAACGTCCTGTGAGTTGTCCCACATAGAAGAGGAAATATCACAGTCTTGGGGTTGGGAAAAAAATGACGTTATTTGTCTTTCGAGTCTGGGGCTATTATCAGAGAAAATTTGTGCAGACTGTGTGCAAATGAATTGAGATTGCAGATTACAGAAATATTTTTATTATTATTATTTAGTAGAAAAGAGCTGTGAAGGGTTAGGTGTCCACTGTGTGATAAATGGCAGAGATCTGATTTGTCCAGCTTTATTTCAGATAGTTTCACTTTCCCTGTTTATAGGAATTATCAATACCAATATTAATTCATTCTTATCTAAGTTCTTCATCTTGCGTATACTCCTTAGTAAATCCAGTACATGTGGCAATGGTGACATCTGAACAAATAAGAATTTATGGTTTTAGAAGAACAAAATAAGAACTTATTGCTCCACTTCTACCTGAAGTAAAAGCTGGTGGAGGGGTTCCAGAGCTGTTCAACAGCTGTTGAAGGGCAGTCTGTTGTGTTTTACAGATAAAATTTTTAATACCAGATTTAGACATTTCAGCCTCGTGACATTCAATCTATTTATTTATTTATTTATTTTTGTGAGAAATTTTCTTCATGCACCAGAAAATATTCCTAGCAGGAGGGAAGACAGGGCTGCTTACTCAGGAAATAAAAGTTTGGTGCTCACTGCTTCAGTGGGCAGTATTTTTTAGGAAGAAAGTGTGAAAGTTTAATGAGATACCTTTCGGTATCAAGAGGCATTTGCAATGAACTGACATCTCACAGGTAGCAAAGAAAGTATTTCGTATGCTCAGCCCAAATGGCAGTGGCATGCCACCTGCGTCGTATTACACTACCTGACATAGGGCATGCTCCTGTCACGTAACCTGAAATGTGGGCTTTGGGGAAACACACTCTAGGTCCCATACCTCGCTGTTTAATAACAGGCAGCTTTAATGGTCCATGAGGTGTATTTCTTTCTTTATGAAAAAGATATGTACTTCCTGTATACTAGCGAATACTGATATAATATAAACCTAACCTAACCTAAAAATGCTGGGAAAATATAATTAATACAAGTTAGCCAGCTAAAATAACACCTGAGTATCCTTAGAGTTTCTATTTTAACCTTCTAAATTATGTGGGAGCTATAAAATAAAATAAAATAAAATAAAATAAAATAAAATAAAATAAAATAAAATAAAATAAAATAAAATAAAAGGTAAAATATTTCTAAATAACCTGGAAATATTGTTTTAACTTTGCTGTGAAAAGCTTTCATGTTCTTTCTCCTCTGAAAAAAGATGAAGAAGAAATAGAAGAAAGACAAAGTAGAGGTTTTATTCCCCATCTACTTTCAAAAAATATATTATAATAATAATAATAATAAACAAACAAAAAAACAGACAAACAAACAAACAAAAAAACGGTCCCTGTCATTTCTGATTTTCCTGGAAAATTTCAAGAGAAAAAACCTAATATTTTAGAAGTATCAACAAAATATTCACTTTCTTCAACAAAGATGAAAGTATTGCTAAAGAAAATAGTGTCCTGCAGAGAGTTTAAAGATGTTGTTTTTTATTGTCTGTGCTGTTGATTCATAGGACATTGGGGACTATTCTTTGTGAAATGTAAGGTATACAGGAAGGTTAACCCCACAGCAGAGTATTCAAAATGCTTCTGATGATTTTCTTTGCAATTTCTTATCTGTGGTTTGTTCATGGTGCAGATGTGCAGCATGGAAGTGTGAAGCTGCCCTGCCACATGACCTGAATCATCCCTTGTCACAAATCTGAGAGCAGCATTGCACAGGGGAATAATACACGAGCCGTCACTTTTGCAATCCTTCATGCCAGGAAAAGTCATATCTGTGCCTGGCAGATGGGGCAGAGCAGCAGATAGGCTATGTGGGTGACAGAGGGCAGTGCAGGGAGTTAGGGTCAGAGCCAGCTGTGTGACTCCCATGCTTAGTACATGAGATGACATGTCTGCAAAGAGTGAATTAACATCTAGCCACAAACACACCCAAGAGAAGGTTAAATTGCCCCTTAAAAGACAGCTTCATAGCACACCGCTCCAGCAGCCCCAAGATGAGCCAATGTCTTCTGCATTAGGAGGCAATTGCATTTCTGGCTTTTATGCAAAGCAGTGGCCACAACACCTTGAATCCAGGCTGAATTGGAAAGTCTGAGGCTGAGAAAATGAATCAGGAGGAGGGAGTAATTAGAGCTGAGATGTCATACTAAATCACAGGCTCTGGTTAGTCAAGCAGCTTGCTTCTGACAGCACCGGTTGGATGCAATGAATAGTGGACAGTGGTAGAGTTTAATATTTTAGCACCTGCTTTATTTTGCATGCAAGAGACCAGCTACACATTCACATTTAAATAAGTCTGCAGTTGTAGGCAGCTTTTTCAGGGGGAGGACTGCCTACTGCCAGTTAGCTCGCAAATAGCCACTTAAAACCTCTGTAAAGCCAAAGGGTAGATTGCAAATAGCACTGGCAGAAGAATGAAAAACTGCATAAACCTCATGTGTTTTGCAAAAAATTACTAACGTTTCTATATTTGGTTTGGCTTTGAGGCTCTGTAGGGGTACGGTCACTGTTGGTGTACAGATTGTGTGCAAATAATTAAAAATGAGGAATTAGAGGGAAACATACCATTTAGTTTGAATCAAGTCTGTAACCTGGTGTAAGGTTGTCACCTGAATGCTTTATGCTTTAACGCATTCTAGCTGGTGGGCATCTCAACACAAAATTTTATGGTAGAATTCCTGTGTGTATACATGTGCATGTGCATATAATTTCAATATCTACGTATTTGATGTGTGTGTGTATATGCATGCAGCAACTTAAAAGAACAATGTCATACAAAACAACTAAGGCCATTCATTGTCAAGAAACAGAAACAGATATAGAAAGATTATTTAGTCGTTACATATCTGGAAAAGAAGAAAATGGCCATTTACGTGTAAAATATTCCTGTGTGCTGGAAAACAATTTGGTTATCATAAAACTTAATGGATAAATAAAAATAATAATAAATTAAAAAAATAGATATTAAAAAGAATTTTAAATTTCAACTGGGTTTTCACTGTTTTTCAAACTTCTATTAAGCAATTTACAGGAGTGTATATTTTATGATTACACCAAAGTATCTTTTGTTAATGCTGTGAAATGGGATGTTGTCTGAGCCCTGATTTCATCTAAGAACATGCAGCTAACTAACTTCATTGATAATATGATTGAACATTAAATTATTCATTATTATTGTTATTATCAATATGCCTAATTATCTAATAGGTGTTGAACATTGATATTTTCAGTACTGGATATTACCATACTGAATATAATAGAATCAATACTATTGACTATGTTGTGG
Source organism: Anser cygnoides (assembly GCF_040182565.1). Lineage (NCBI taxonomy): Eukaryota > Metazoa > Chordata > Aves > Anseriformes > Anatidae > Anser > Anser cygnoides. Next base: position 13,223,924 of record NC_089874.1, on the reverse strand, counting down.
CAATTGATCCAACTGACTGCAATGTTCCTTTCTTCTATTAAAAAAAATAAAAAAAGAAGTGAAAATATTTCATTCTGACACAAGAATGCATAGAGAAAATGTCAAGACTATGATTAAAACCCATAACAGAAATGCAATTTGTGAATCTGCTTTATCCCACAGGGTAGATTTTGATCTCAGTTATATTGAGATGTTGCCTTCAAAATCAATGTACCAGACCAGTCGGTAGGAGCTAGAGGACATTTCTCATCAGGCTGTGCAAACAAAATCTATTCAAAGTGGACTGAGTTAAGCCCCCAGAGGCTTTGGGTCAGGAAGACATTCCTAGATCCCATGTGGGCAGAGTGATAGAGATTCCTGTTCACAGCAATATCTTTCCTACCCTGAAAGGAACCCTACACTAACCTTGCTGACCATGGACATCATCCTGTGCTTGTTCTGTGGAGGCCTGCAAGCTGGAGAAGTGGCTCAGCATCAGCCTGCTCCCCCTCCTACCTCCCTGCCTGGTTTAAGAGTTTTTTCCTTCCTGGTGATGGACAAAGTGCAGCCCTTGAGTTTTGCCAGTCCAGAGGAGAGCACAGATTGTAAGGAGTACAATGAGGTTAAATGATATTCAGTAGGCCTAAATATAGTCTTTTTTTTTTTCCCTTTTAAAATATTTTTAGTTTCTTTTCATTATGCCTGGCGTGTACATGTGCAAGAATATCAGTGATGCACTATGATGATAAAATTATTATGAAATCATTGTATTCATCATCTTTTTTCTTCATCACCCAGTGCAGATTGTCCTCACAAAATATTTAGCAGTTAATTTAGAACCCAGGTGGACTTGGCTGTTGAGTCTTATGGATTGTATTTATGAGAGTATGATGACTAAAAGCCCTAACCTTCAGCGAGGATACCTGTGAGCTACAAAAAGGTTTGTGAGCTTTTTCAGTATCCTATTTTAATTTTTCCAGTAAAACAATAAATACCTGTCTGACTAATGTAAACCATACTTTCAGACACCCTGAAAACAGCCTCTTAGAACTCTTTACCCTGGACTCCAGAGGACCTCTCTACAAAACTCTAGGCAAATCTTATATAAAAACAAATAGAAAAAAAAAAGTCAAAAATATATAGAAAAGATGCCAGGGTTTCCTGGGAAACAGAATTTCTGTTTCATGAGAAATTTTAATATAAAGAATGGGCACCTTGAGATTGTAATGGAAAGTATTAACAGTCCCCACCAAGTAATATTAAAAAAAGATAATAATAATCAAGAAGTAAATTAATTATGTAGTGTTATTTGATCATTAACCACAGTTTTTATCTTAATAGCATTCTAATGTGTGAGATACAGCATATATGTAGCGAGATGCATAATTTAATAACAGTATTATGGTGCTTCTCTTTTAAAATAGTATTAATAGTTTGTAGTAATACTGCTAAAGGAGTACTTCAGTATTCACATTTTTCTACCAATAACCTGTCAAAACCCACATTATTCTACAATGCCTTTTTGTTTCAAGCTCGCTCCATATTTATTTTTTTTTAATAGAAAACTAAAATTTTGTAGGATATCATGATGTTCCATTGAGTGTTTTTACCTTTTTTTTTTTTCCTTATAATAGGCAGATCTGCATACTGATTAAGTAATTGAACTTCTCCAAAGGTTTGATTATGCAGTCTGATTCTTAGACAGTTTACAGACCTACACAAGTTCTGCACAGGGGCTGGAGATGTTACCAAGAGGATGAGTGGAGGAGCCACTCATTATGCTGTGTTAATCACCCCAAAATCACCGAACACTGCAGCATCATTCCTCAGTGTCACTGCATATCTTCTCTGCCACTGGACTGGTTATTACAATGATACCTCCAGCCTGTACTTAGAAGGCAGAGAATTATTGTATGTCATCTGACTGTCCAGGAACCAAGTGAAAGCTGAGTGCCTCCTTTCTGCCAGATGGATGTTATTGCTTATTTGTTAAGCAGTAGTAATTTTTTAATCAGTACTTTTAAACCAACACTTTTGTCCAGCATCCATTGGTCTCATTTCCATTCTGCTTAATTTGTGAATTCTTGCTAGTTCTCAACAGACTTCCTTGTCCCAGCGATGTCCACCTTGGCACAAGGATTTTAGCAAAAGCAGTCATTTTTAATCCTTCTACTTAAATAAACTTTGGTGAGGCTGGCTTCTGAGCCAAGCAGCGGTGGCTGGTTAACCTCCTGCATTACTCGCGGAACTAGCACAGCATGCTTATCCTCCAGGCACTAAGCTCCAACGTCCTTTCTTGTCTTTCCTAACATCATAGGCTATTGTGTTAATATGCAGACCATTACTACTTTGCTGATGAGACAGACTGCCAAGGATCAATATGTCTCTGCATTTGTCAGGCCAGAGTTAAGTTCTCAGCTCTGCTGCCAGTGCTCGTGCCCCACTGTGTAATCGCAGGGAATTGTCGATTCCTTATACAGCACATCCGTACACCACGCGTGGTGTGGCGCTTTGCAGAACAAGTAGAAAAGATCCAAATGTCGTATTTGTTTGGCTCCCACTGCTTGAGTAATAGTAGGTGCAGCCAGAATACCAGAGGACAGCTTGCTTACGGGGTCACTGCAGCTCTACAGCTAACCATTGATGTTGTCAGGCAGACTTGGGAATGATGCCCAAATGCTATCAACTAGAGGACATTGCATTTTAATGAAAGACAAAAAAAAAAAAAAGATTAAAAAAAAAAAAGAAAAAGGTAAACTTCTTAGTCAAACGTAATAAATAGCAAAAGCAATCTAATGGCACTTTTTCACTTTTTCTTCGTCTTTTTTTTTTTTTTTTTAATGTCATTCACTTTTCCCATGCCTTTGTCTTGATGCAACAGCTTGAGGGAAAACAGCACTGGGATTCATGGAAGCTGAATACAGTAACATCATCTATCACAAAAATTCTTAATTATAGATCAAGCCTTCAAGAAACAAAAGCCCAATGCAGTACAACAAACAAGATGCTTGAAATTTTTAAGGGACAGGATTTAAAATCAAGTATAAGTGTCTTATTTCTATTATTTTTATTTATTTATTTTACAGTTGTCTTTTCCTAGTTTAAGATTTTCTGTATATTTTTAGAGGTACAAATGTTACAAATGCCAGTTGTCTTATGTTTTTTAACTTGGATTGTTATGTAAAAAAAAAAAAAAAAAAAAAAAAAAGAGAATAATAAAAGAATTAAAAAAAACCAATAAATAAAATAATAAAAAATGAATTTACCTTTGCATGTTTTCCTTCTGCCCTGTATGTCTGAATATCGCATTGTGAAGAGATTTGGGGAGAATATCAGATGCATTTTATGCAGCCTCCAGGGGTACTAATAGACTATGGCATATCAGACAGGTTCAGGGCTCCAGCTCAGGTGTCTCAGGTGTTTTGTTAACCAGTGAGGTTGCAAGATCACATCTATTATGCAATCTCATTATTTTAAATGTGTTAACATGAGTCTGGGTCATGGCATGCGGAAGTGACAGTGGTTGATGGCAGCAATGCATATTCCAGATCTCTACACATGTTCATGTCAAAGACTTGGAGCTGAGGGAATCACACACCTTGGATCTCTCTTTCTGTGGATGAAGAACTACTTTCCCACTTTTCCAGAAAGAAATGTTCTGGTAAAATCTAGAAGGCAGAATAATGCTGCTGAGAAAAACAAGTGAATGGGAGAAGCCAAACAGTGACTGAGTCTTCATACATAATTTTCTGATCTGTTCCACTATTTAAAATGACCGTATAAAATGCAGAGCCTTGAGGATGTTTAGTCAGGGAATCAAGGACAACTTCTGTTGATTTTTTATTATTATTATTATTTTTGGAAGAGGTGGTGAATTTTAGATACATCTTGAATAGATGGCCTCCCAACCTCGTTCAGCTTGTCTTCCTGACAGCTTGCACAGAACCTACTGAATTGATCAAATCCCCACCTTTTGTTTCCATAAACAGGTAGGATGCTCTAACGTTAGGAATGCCTCAGCTATCAGGTGGTGCCTCCAGCCCATGTCTATGAGCTCCTAGGGAAGAGTCTGAGAACTGGCATGTGTAAAGGAGGCCTTTTCATATATATATATTCATATATTTTGGTAACCACTGATCACTGCTGTAAAGAGTTAGCACAGACTGAAAGACAGAAATGACAGGCAGGTCTACATTCGTGCATGCAGACACAGGTGATCTAGCTCTGCTAAGGGTAAGGTGACAGCTCCACTTGCACAGCAGAGGAAGGACTTCAGGCACAAACAGAACAATTGCATTGTTCAAACAGCATTGTCCAGGAGCTGATAAGCCACAGCCATGAGACATCAAGCTCCATGCCATAAACCTGTGTGGAGCCAAGCAGTTTGGGAGGCCCAGCATTGCTTGTCCAGGGACTTCACTTGAGTGGTTTGCCTTGGAGATAGCATCCCTGGAAACCTTCATCTTTGAAAAAGCCTCTCGGATGAGCTGATGTGTCAGATCGGCTTTTGATGGTCACCTACCATAGGTTTGATTAAATTTCTGAGAAATGTTTCAGTTATTTTGTTGGAAAAATCTCAGGTAGCTATTTCACAAAAGCAATGAGAAAATCAGATCCCTTTCAAAATTCCTCAGATTCAAAGCACTTAAAACCTATAAAAATTCATTTATTGTCCTAATGCTTTTTTCTCCTCTAATTTAGCTATCAATTTAGTCCATATGTCCATAAACAAATCTTTTTCCTCCTACCCTGCCTGCCCCCAAAATGAGATTACATCTGTTAGTATCAATCAGCAAGAGAGCTACCCAGATTTTCACTGCTCTGATACATTGACTTTACTATAAATGAAGTTTTTTCCATTGTTTGCAGAAATTCTTGAAATAATGGCTTCAGTTTTCTAGTTAATTATTCTTTTATTAATGGTCTTTCAGATAGTTTCTTAAAGAGACTATGAATCTTGTAGTGAAAGTAAAGAGCAGCTACTCACAGGAGTAATCCCATTACATTCAGCTGCACTACTCTTTGTCGTTTGGAGTAAGGTGTTACAGCTCTGACCCTTACTGATTTACCGCTCTTCATAATTAGTTGCAGTGATTAAAATATATTTTAGACTACCTCGCAGTTTCCCTTCCTTAAAAGTTTTTTTTCACTGAGGACAAACTCAGTGTCTGAAGGTGAACAAATGTCCTCCCATATAAAACAATACCAGCAAAGAGGAATGTCACAGATAAGGCTTACAAAAGGAATCAGAAATACAAGCACTTGGGCAAAAAACGATGCTGGGGGCAGAGGGACTGTCTTAGATGACAGAGACAGCACATGCAGGAATTTAGCATACTCACTTAATGGAACTGCAAACACTGTGAAATACTGACAGCAGCACATGGAAATAATGAATCAATCTGTTGCATCTGTATCAAATTAAGAATCATTATAATATGGTCTTTTTCTCTAGTGATCAGGATTACTGAATACCCCACAGGAAAGAGGCTAATAAATAGATTCAAGTGCCAGAATATTATACATCTTTATCGGGGACTGGTTCTCAAGCTCTTTTCTTCAATAAACACAAATCCAGGCAGACTCTCTCTCCTGTGAGAATCTGACACAGCCAGGATTCCTTTGTAGGGGTTTTCAAGGCAGTGCAGAAAGAAAAAGCTGAATGCTTGGATGCTGCAAATAGTTTCTGGCAAGGGCAGACATTCTACTTCTATCTCCTTTCTACAATTAGAAAAATAGTTCCCCTATATTTTTTTTCTGTCTTGTATACATTTTGCCTTCCTCCTGCTCCTCCTCCTTGAAAAAACAAAAAAACAAACAACAACAAAAATGACTAGATGCTTTAAACCTCTTTGGATATCTGTTCTTCTACCCTAGGGTACAAATAACCTTGCAGAAGTTAGTTTTACTAACTGGCACCCTACCTCCAGATGATACATACCTTGGGAGTGGAAGGGATTCCTTTATTCTCTTTCCTCCTGACAGTCTGGACAGTCTGCGAAGTGACAGATATTTCCTTTCCTCTCCTCTCCTCTCCTCTCCTCTCCTCTCCTCTCCTCTCCTCTCCTCTCCTCTCCTCTCCTCTCCTCTCCTCTCCTCTCCTCTCCTCTCCTCTCCTCTCCTCTCCTTTCCATTTTTTTTTTTTTTTTAAATTGAGTTCTGAGATGGGGATGGAGCAATTCCTTCTAAGCTGGGGAAAAAGGTTCCAACATCTCTTTCTTTGTCATGCCTGTTACTGTGCTTTCTCCAATGTGATGCTTTAGATCCCAAGGGAAGTAGTCTAGGATCTTTGTTAAGTTAAAGAGAAGAAGGCTATGGAATGGAGTCTTAAAGCTGTCTTTCACGTCTTGGTGATGTTTGAGGTAAAACATTTCAGTGCCTCTGTGAGGCCAATTCTCCCCCCCTGTGCCAGGCTGGAGGCAACCCTGGATGGAGACCAGTGCGAGGAGGGATTGCTGGGAGCTGTGCCAGGAAAACACTAAACTGAGCATCATTTGTTGTAGGCGTTCATGGGATGCCTCTGCTGTTGTCACCACCGTGTGCAGTAAAGAGCATTGTTCCTCTAACGTTCATCTCTCTTGGAACTGCAAGTAAATATATGGCCCAATTAGTGCAGCAGCTTAAAACAATAAACCCTCCAGAATCTCTGGTGGAGGAAGCATGCTTTTATCTATTTGGTAAATAATTTATTAATCACACTGATGTATCCTCCTTGACAGCAACAGAGCCAGATAAGTGATGGTTCAAAATCAATTTGTCATGGTCCAATGTGCACTCAGTGACCTACTTGGTCTGTTATATAGGTCAAACTTGTACATGATACTCTGATAGCAGAGGCACTTAAAACAACAACAACAAAACTCATGGCAGGATTCAGACTGTGGGACCCTGTGTTGGCTGACACCAAAAACTCAGCTTTCAGAGAGGGGCAAGAGCAGGAGCAAGGGAGTTGTTCTGGGCTCTCAGTGACACTGGCTCAGAAATGCCCTGCACAGTCTGTGGTGCAGCAACATTCAGGAGGTAGATCCATACTCTGTAACCTACTTTGATGACCTTGTTATTATCACACTGCCCTTTGCCACTGATAACATCATTAGCGTTCCTCTGTTATTTGCCTGCTTGTCCTGCTTCCATCTCCTGCTCTGTCCTACTCGCAGCATCTTCTAGAGATGAGGTGGAAATCCATTCCTTATTCCTCTTTGTATCCTTGCTGTGGAGTACATATGAGTCTCACAGTTTGAAGCCTTCTGCTTCTTGCAAGGCTTCTTTGAAGACTTCTGGTGGAGTTAAGGAACTGGATTATTTTAAACTGCAGGGACACAGAAATTAAAACCTATGACAAAGCTTTGTGGTACCCATTTTATTGGTGTTCCCTTAGTGGCCTTATGGAGGTCATGGTTGTCATCTGTTGACTGAATTTGTTGCAAGCGTTTTTCTATTTCATTAATGAGTACATCGGGGGTTCTGCCATATAGTCCTGGAGAAGTAAGCAGTGTGCGAGGTGGCAGGTTGAATAGGCAGTGCTAACTCTCCTATGAATTTTGAGCCACCTTGTGATGGTCTGTATACTGTCTCATTCAGCTGCCATCAGAAGATAACTTTTCCTCAAATCATATTGGTAACCAGTGTTTTAGGATCTTATGTATCGTATTCCACTGAGCATTTTCATCAAACCAGTGCTCTGCTGCCTGGGCTACCTGTGAGCTTTCCTCCTCTCTTCCCAGTGCAAAAAGTAGGATTTATTTTATTTTATTGTAAGTTTTGGATTTTTTACATAATAGCTTAGAATTTTCATGTATTGTCAAGAAGTACTTTATAGCCAATGGTATATAGTGTTGTAGAGTGAACATTTTGCTAACACTGGACACTAAGAGTTTGACCATAACTGTACGGCATTGTGCTGAATAACCCAAGTAAGCCATTGAAGTCTTATATTTTACTGTGTTCTTTTGGATCAGGTTGATAGTATTAAGAGGAAAGGGATTTCCTCTTCAATTATATGCATATTTCTTTTAGGAGTTTTTTCCTTGCTTCTCTTGCCACTGCTCCACTGCAGGGTTGCAACCTTCATTGTCTAGCATTAGCTTTTGGTCCTCCCGTGTGTCCCTGGGGGTGTTTAAGGAAAGGTTGGATGTGGTACTTAGGGACATAGTTTAGCGGGTGATATTGGTGGTAGGGGGATGGTTGGACCAGATGATCTTGGAGGTCTTTTCCAACCCTAATGATTCTATGATTCTTCAAGTTTAGACAAGTACACAAGCATGGGTGTCAGCTGCATACAAAGGGCTTGCATGTACATATGAGGTTTCACCACTAAAGGAAGTGCCCAGCAGAAATAAGGCCTAAACTCCTGGAATTTTTTTCACCTGGAAGTTTAGCACCTGTGACTGAGAGGAACTAACACTTTCAAAAACAGTGGTGGTAAATAAAGACGGGTCTTCTAATCCTTCTTTGTGTTAGTGTTCAGGAAGAGAGCAGATGGGAATGGGAAGTGGGAGTGAAACATTTAAGATTATATTCAGTACTGTTAGTGACTCCTCATGTTTCACAGTATCAGCTTTCTGCATTTAAGTTTAAAAGTTGTGCATATATATATCTTTTTCACAAACATATGTGTAATGGTCAGTGAAATGTTTGCTTCAGTTCCTAGGAATATCCTGGGGCTGGGGGGACAGGAAAATCACATCTAAAACCATAACAAAATAAAACAACAAAGACCAACCAGCGATTCTGCTCTTTATAACTAAAATTAAATTCTGGAGTTTCCTTTTTGAAATCTTGGCTCAAAGTCTCTGGGTGGAATTCCTTTCTTGATCCAGCCCAGAAGAGCAATATCTTCTCATCTGAAGCAAGGCCAAGGACTGACCCCACTGACTGGACATCCCTAATCCAGAAAACGCATCTCATTTGTAGTGCTGACCATCCCAGGCCTAGAGCATCCATTCTGGACCTGTAGGCTCTCCTCAAACACTGGCGTTGCGCACAGGCTGGACAAATTGATTAAAACCTGAAAAATAAAAAATAAAATAAAAATTAGACAAATTCAGTGTCTTTTGTTGTTTTTTATTTCTGCTGATTTATAAGACCCTGGGGTGAATATGTGGTGCTAGTTCTTATTTCATCCAGAAATCTGCTTCCTCCATGACTGGCAATCAGAAAAACAAGCAGGCTGTCAGAGGTGGTACCACCAGCACAGCTGGAAACTAAAGGGACAGGAGTAAATATAGTGTACCTTTAAGGATGATATAGCCCTGACAAACACAGGGCAGATTTCTCCCCTTTTTTTCTTGCCATCTCTTCAGATGCACAGTAAATTCCAGAAACCAAGAAGGACTTCTGGAGTGATGGCATGAGCTTCTTGTATGGCCTCAGCAAATCAATAAAATCCCACTCACCCTGCCAGTAGTCTTGCACCATCTCCTCCTGTGGATTCCCTTGAAGGGCACCTGTACTGTAGGATTTTGTACAAATCACACAATATACCCTGGAGACAGCATAAAATAAATAAATCCTAAAACTAACAAAAACAAGTAAACAAACAACCCCTCAGCAGGCTATTTTTTCTGCTTTAGAATTGTTCGTGCTTTGTCAGCCTTTAATAATTTAATTGAAGAATGGTACAAGGTACAGGACCAGCATAACAAAAAAAGGGATATTTGTTGGAATACTTTAATAAGATGGCTTTTAATGTTTTCCAGGAGGTGTCAGCAGTTCTTTAAACCAAGGCAGGAGTTGCAACAAATAGCTTCTTTTGCTGAGAATTCAAAAGATATTCTTCAAAGGCTGCAAACTGCCAGTGAGCTTCAATAGAACAAGTGTTCTCAAGGTGTATTTATGTTGTCTCTATAGCACTCCAAAGGATTTCTGCCAGCACATCCCATTACAATGAGTAATGCTTCCTTTAAACGCGAATGAAGAAGACTTAGATCTTGGTTAATTAAATAATCTTCTCTTTTTTTTTTTTTTTTTAATTATTTACAATAGCAGACTGACACCAGCCTTCTAGTTTCCCACCCTGAACCTCAGGACATTATTGTGTTTACCTTGATAAAGGCCGAAGGGTCAAAACATTTGTGTTATCTGTCTGTCAGTTAATGAAAGGGCAGGGAATGTGTAATTAAGCACAGATTAAGACTTCCACAAGATTCATTAAAAGCAAACAAAAATAAAAGCTGCTTTCTATGTGGTGGGATGTGCTGGCAGCCAATTCTTGGCACAGCACATTGACAATGGTGGAACAGCACCAGGTGAGCTCTTATCTCCCCATTTTTATTTATCACCCTTGGAGGCTGGCAGTTCTCCATGTGGAACTCTATTTCTGGGAGTTTTATTTGAGGTGTGTAAGTAGCATGCTGGCATCATGAATGTCCATCTATCAAAAATGCCAAAACATCCCCTATGACAGAAGGACATTTTTGCTGAATGCAAAACAGAGAACAAGAATGTAAACACTCTGAAAAAGCAAGCAGAAAGCATTATAGTCTCAAAATCAATGTATGTCAGGCACGGAATTGTGACAGGAGACCCAAAGTGCAGACCAGGGCCAACTTCTAAAGTCTAAGTGCCAGTCTCCTTGGTGTCTGAACTCCACAGACAAGAATGAACATCTCTGCGTCACTCCCAAAGAATCAGCCATTCTCTTCTTCATCCAGTCCTTGGGTATAGTTTTTGTTTTTTTTTTTTAAATATTGTTTTGGGCTTCAAGACCTGTACAAAGGAATGCAAAAGATATTGGTGCATTTTTTCCCTTTCTAATATCCTCTCTGCCAAGTCTTCACCTGAGATTGGAAAACCTCAGGATATGCAATATGGACTTTGCTGTATTTTCATTTATTTTTTATTGCCATAAGGCTAAGACCTCAGGTTCTACCTCAGGAATCCATATTATTCTCCCTGAAGGGAAATAAAATAAATAATAAAAAAAAAAGGATGGGTCATGAGTTCTTGGGGGAAATATATATATATATATATATATCAGGTTAGTTCCTCTTTACACAGTTACCAGTGTTTTTATCCTCTTTTCTAAAGAAGTATGGCTGTATGGTTGGGAATTTATATACTCCCTTATTTATGGCTGGTTCATTCCAGATTTTGTCCTAAGTTCTGGCACCTACATCTCAAATACATGCAAAAATAAAGGGAAAGAAGCAGTATTTTGGTACCTAGATCAGTAAGCAGAATATTGCAACGAGTTACAGTGAATCTGCATGATAACTAACACTTCTCAAAGCACTTACTGAATGATTCCTTTTGCAAACAGAAACCAAAATGCACCTTTATCTTGATGTACACAGATGAAAACCACTGGCTGCCTCTTTTGAGTTCAGCTGGAGCTTAAATGCTTAACAATTCAGAAAATGGAGTGAGTGTGTCATAAGCTGGACATTCAGAATTAGAGACTCTTATTGAAAGTGTGATTTTATCTTCTCTGTGTCTCCACTTACCCCTCTTTAAAGTGGGAAGAATGTTATTCACCTATCATGTAAATGTTCTGAGGCCTAATTAGTTAATGTGTGTAAATTGCTTTTGAGATGAACAGTGCTAAGTATTATTATTAATATATTAAAATATGGCCAGCAGCCAACCTCTGCCTGTAGCTGCAAGGTAATGACAATGCTGATCAACTGCACTATGTTATTGCTACTTATTTAAAAGAACAAATAATATCTGTGGATTTATCCAGGAACAAGTACAAAAAAATAACATAAATTTAGTAGGAATATTAATAAATAGAGAAGCAGCTGATGTTTCCTTTTCCTGCAATTTTTAATGTCCCAAAAATTATCGTGGCTTAAATAACCAATGGGAAATTGTTTCCAAGAAAAAAGGGTAAACTCACAGCCAGGTGTTTGGGTATTCTTTATTCCTTAGTCTATTTGACAAGCGTGTTCATATGTCACTGTGTGGGAAACTGCACAACTTACTGTGTGGAGCAGAATGTTTCTTCTTCGTACTGTTTTAGAAAGTAAAATTTCACTCTCTAACTGTTAAAGAAGAATGAAGACAAAAGTAGACCTCTCAGTACATCAGTCAAGGAGGACAGTACAGGTTGTGCAAGCTATGTGACCACCATTGTGACCCTACCTTCCTTATTCTAACTCCTGCTTTCCAGGAGAAGAATAAAAAACTTTTGCTGAAGTCGGTAGGCATGATATACTCAAGGTTTAAGACACAGATATGAACTAAAGTCATTCTTAATGGATTTTTTTTTTTTTTAATCAGGAGTAGTCCCATATTTTGATTTGTCAATCCAATCCAAATCTAGCCATGTTCAACACTACCTGTATAAGCCAACAGGAAATACTGTGGTGTGTCTTCTTTTCATTTGTGCAGTCAGTCTTGTAAAATCCAGATCTGTCACATTTTTTTCTACCACACAGGAATATTGTCATTCTCCAAAATTTTACTTTTCTAGTGGATTTACTGCATTCTTGAAGCATATACCTTGGCTTAGTTTGGACTTCTAGTTTTCTTAATTTTGGACTTTAGGTTTGGACTCTTCATGGATAAGATGCAATCTTATTTTATTCACACAAACACACACACACACACACACACACACAAAAAGACAGATACAATGATAAGCAAGACACAGAAACACAGAAGAAACTTCTAAAAATAATACCCAATTACCCAGGGGATAACAACTGCAGGAAATATAGAATGGACTTGATTATGATCTGGAAACAAAGTGGATAACTGATCTGTAAGAGGCCACATGTTAAGCAACCTTTTTGGTCTTGTACTATATGCACTTTTCCTCAGACAAAGTATTTATTTCTGGAGATTAATACCATCACCTATCACCTGCATCACTGAAAAAAAAAAATAGAAAAGAAAAAAAAAAAAAAAGCTCTTTAGAGCTCTGTTGAACAGTAAAACTAGAAGACTTTTTTTCTCCATTAAATTGTTCATTTTCAGAATCTAGTCAAAGAACAGGCTCCTTTCCATCTATTTTCAGTAATAAAACACAAAGTTCAAGTCAATAAATATCTTATAGGACTTTAACACAAATATTTGATCTTTCATTTTCTTTTCCCTGTTCTTTCTTTCCTGCCTTCCTTTCTTTTTTTTTTTCTTTTTTCTTTTTTTTTTTTTAAGCTGCAGAATGTTGTATTATTTCAAGAGTAGCTTAGGGTTTCTTATGCTCACTATGTTCTAAAACTAAATGTTATCCTTGGCAAATCTTTTGGACATCATGATTTTTTCTTGTCTGAAAGCAAACTGCCAAATTAATCTTGGTTTCTTTAGCCCCTGGGTCACCTCTAGTGACAATTTGAAGTGAAAAGAATAAATTGATCAGCTAGTGAAATATCCTTCTGAGATTATGAAAAACTATGTCATCAATAGCATATTTCTACCAAAATACAATACTAAAATGGATTTAACCTTCAATATCCTCTGCAGTCATTACACTGTTTAGGTTGACTGGACCATTATTGTTGTAAACACTTTAGTTTTCATAAATTCTTGCTGTGCATGAACAGGCTTTGTCCACTGGATCCACTAACCTCATCAGAACCACAGCAGGCTGCAGTACACAGCTGGACTCTGATCTTACCAAGTATACAGTGATGTGAGCATCCTACCTGGTTTTCCACAGGGAGCAAAAGAGGAAGTATGTGTCTATATATATTTAGTCATAAAGAGATGTACAAAAACATTCAGTCACACTCATGGAGTCTTAGCTGTAGTGAGAGACAGAAAAAAAAATATTGTGAATGTTCATGGAGACTTTGTACACATTGTTTTGATCAATATTTTTGAAAGCAGTACAATTTGTATGTAAGATATTGCTGTAAGTTTGTAATGAGTATCATTAAAGTGTTATTTTTCTGTTTTGATTGTATTCCACTTAATATTCAGTACAACTAAAATCTTTGAATGAAATAAATATCATCCTGAACTGTATTGGTGTTAGATGCTTTATTCTGCAGCTTTAAAAAAAAAAAATAAGCAAATAACACTTTTAACTTAGAGGTCTTTGAGAATAGTAGTAGAATATCCCAAGTTGAAGGGGACATACAGGGATCATCGAGTCCAACTCACAGTCTACAACACAGTTTAAAATGCACAATTCGCAGGACAACAGCAATGTAGCAGGGCATCCCTGCATGCAGTGCTAAGCCAAGGGAAGCAGAAGTGCTTCTGAAGATCTGAAGGAGGCAATCTGGTTTTCTTGATTTAAATTCTTCCTCTTTCCATTGATTAAAATAGTAGCCATCTTTATCTACCCTAAAGAGAAACTATAGGAAATGCTTATTGTCTCTATTAACACTTACCTTTCTGCTAGCTGCTTTTCCACAATGTCTGAGTGGTTTTATATATATAAACATATATATATATATACATATATATATACATATATATTTTTATATATATATATTTACATATATAGTTATACATAACATATTATACATAACATATTACATAACATATATATTTATATATATAAACAGAAAATGAATAATTTTAAGTAGGATTACAGCAGTCTGTAAAATTTCAATTGACACTAAAGATCGGATTCTCTATAGAGATACTTTCCTTAAAAATACAGATACTTTACAGATACTTTCCTTAAAAATACATTTAAACTGTTTGTGTTTTCTTCCATTCTGGAGTAATGCAAAGGACCATAACGGCCAGGACATGTGGTCCTCTCTTTTTGAAGAACCAAATACAAAGGCCTACAGCTTCACCGCTTGGTTCACAAAAACTTCGTAATGAAGCTACCTAGGAAAGTAAGAGAAAAAATGAATGAAAATAGCCAATGTAGTGTAAATGTGCACACTTTTAAAAGGTAAAAAAAAAACTGACCAAGAAAGAAAGAAAAAAACATAGCAATATGTGATATTAAAAATAGTAGAAGTACAAATATTAAAGTTTAAAGTTTACCTTTGGCTGAGTTAAGCTTTAATGTGAAGAATTAGATCTAAAGGGAAATGTAGACAGTGATTCATAATTTGTGGGAGACCACTGTCTCAGCAGGTTCCTTTTATTCTAATTAATCACTTTCCTAAAGAGGTGACATAATTCCTGAGTTGGGTCATTGAAATTGTCCTTACAAACAGTGAAGTATTCTTAATAGATCAGGAAGATCTTTTTCTAAGCCATAATGATGAAATCATTTGCTTGAATAGATTTAGCTACATGGTGCCAGTTTCCATTATAATCCAAGTAAACTAGCCATTAAAATTAAGAACATACCTGTGGTGATTTCAAGACAAAACAGAATGAAACATGCCTCAGGGAATTTCCATAATGGAAATAACACTAATACATCTTTCTTTATGCCAAACACAGATTCTATTCTAAAGTAATTAAATAATAATTATAACAATAACAACAACAACAACAATAATAATTATTAATATTATTATTATTAATAATAATAATAAAGCACTTTACTCTGGTTTTAAAGATCAGAGAATTCATATTGGTATCTCCGAATTTTCCTTGATACAGTCTGAAACAGAAGTACGCTATCTGAAATTTGAAGGATACAATGACACAAACACTGTCCCTGTTTTTACTGTAGATTTATCAAAGAAATTGGATTATGAACCAATAGTACTATTATTCATGGATATACAAGAAAACTGGTTGTCCTATATTTTTCTATATGTGTTCAGGTTTGGATCTGGACAGAATAAACAAACTGGGAGCATAATAGGTTACCAGTCTCTCTAGGTTATACAGAGTAAGTGGTTTTCCTGTTGTTTTTGTGTAGGAATGAAAGAAAGATGAGATACGACTTCTTTTATTTATATATATATATATTTTTTTTAAGAGTATTTCACATATATAATTAATATCAATCACAGAACAAATTGAGTCAAAAGGCAATTATTATTTATAAAATAGAAACAGATAAAAGAAAAAAAAATGTTCTCTAGATGATTGGTAAGGAAAACATGAAACAAGAAAAGTTCGTACATATTTCTGTCTTTTTAAAGGCTTAAATAATTTGAGTAAATTAGCCAACAAACTCCACTTCTCCGAAAATTTCTCAGGGTATACCTTGAGGCATGTGTTACAGACATGCATCAGCTTGCCTAGGCCACCAAATTCAGGGAATATCTTTCCAATTCTTTGCAGTTCTTCCAGGCCTTAGATAAAGAGAGGCCAACGCTTTGTAAGGTAGGACATTTGCTGCAGGGTTGTCAGGAGCTCTCCCTAAGGGGAGAGCATGAGTCTGTCCGTGTACAAAGGATGAAGTCTTGCTGCAACATGATGAAAAGGAGAAATCAACATCTTCATGCAGACCCATCTGAGAAACTGAAATTTTAGGGTTTTCCTGTTTTCCTCACACGATCCCTGCAAAAACAAAACAGAACAAAACCACCACCAACAACAACAGAAACGGTTACCACGAATGGTTACCACATTCAATTGCTCAGTATTTTATGCTGTAAAATCATATAATGATACATAAAAAGATTTCTGGAAGTCATCTTGTCCAAAGCCCTGCTCAAAGTAAGCTGTAGAAATTACTTTGACTTTCACCTTATAGTCTGAGTTTCAGGAGATCAGCTTTATTATGCCTCTAAAATTTCAAAAACTCTCAAACATTATTTAAAATTAAGGTTATTAATCTATCATAAGTAATATTAACAAGCCAAAAGTTCAGTTAAGTATATCCATGTGTTCAAGACTTCCCTGAAACTTCTCTTTACCCATGAAAATAGTTTCTTTAAAAAAAAAATAATAATCAGATGCATCATATTAAACATTGCTCTGAATAATATTGTTGTACTATATAAATTGAACATATTTAGAAAACATTAAATAATTATTGACTTTTATTACTAACATAGCATTGTTTCATTGTGAAGCTCACTTCTCCTATCTCTTAATCTTATTTGAATCTTAAACTCAATCTCTTAATCATATTAGTTTTTCTTCCTGTATATGACAGTCCTTTATCTGACACAATACCCAGATTTGTCAGTTTGTCATCAGGTTCATATTAATTATTTGTGCTTTTGTTATTTATTTTTTCTAAATATATGTAGATGTTCATCCAAGGTTCTGCCCCTGAATGAGACTATTCCTTAACTGTTGCTTCAGGAGAGCAATCAGATAGAATTTTCATATAAATTAGAAATATTTGTTGTTTCTCATTTCTAGATTTTTGAGGGTCCCTGCAGTTTCTGTGCTGTTTCTGCAATATACACTAGCACTAACATTGTTTCTGCTGAGCAAAATGAAAGGAAGTATCTGCCCAGATCTTCCCAGCTGCAGCTTTGCTGGCTGTGATGGGGACTGTCCCCATGATGCTTGTCATTGTTTCTGCTATGATTTATTAACTCTTCCAACATGCTGTCCCTGCTATTCAAGGGAATCCTTCTAATGCCTTTCAGCAAACACAAGTCATATTTTGCTTAAACGGCTTAAATAGCTCTTAGCAAGCTTGGTTCATCTCAGAAGAGATGGGCTTGTAAAACAGGTTAGGGGATTAATCATAGAAGCAGCTCCTCTGCCTTTTCTGCTGCAGATAGTTGCTGCTCGGGGGTGGGGCTGAGCAGCAAGAGGGTGATGATGTCTACTGCCAAGACAGGGAAAACTCCTTAGGCATGGAGACTACACTGATGGCTGCAAACCTTGAAGTGTATCACAAAGTCTGCTTTGTAGGGCTGATGGGAGAATTCATTGCTAGCCATGGACAACTACAGTGTGCTCTTACTCTTTTCCCCATCCATCGTTTGAATAGCAGAAATTTCATATCAAAGGTTTGCTTTCAAAGTGATACATTCCAGCTTAATTCGGTTTTTATCCTTTGGCTTAGTTTTTCACTTATGACTTCAGGTTCCTCTTGTATCTCCCCGGATTTTATATCTTTATCCATTTACAGTATTTAAAGGGAGAGATGTTCTATGATGTGTTACGATATTTATCTTCCTTTGTGCAGACAGCAATAATTCATGACTGGCACAGCCAGAAGTGACTTATTAGGGCTTTCTTCACTAGAGAAGAAAAAGGTCGTAAAGTAACCCAGTACATCTTGTGCTTTATGATTACAGCTATATTGTACAATGCACTTTCTTTTTTCCCTTGCAGTTTACCAAATATATATCTTTAGTCTACCTGGACCTTTCAAACAATATCTGCTGCTATAAACTTGGTGCAGTCAGATTCCAACCCTGCTTGGGCTTCAAAAGTCACATTATAATGCTCTTTAAAATATGTGGCTAGACTGGGAGATCTTCAGAGTCCCTGGTAACCTCCTTATTCCAAAAAGCAAAAATGCAGTACCAGGTGTATTGCTTATTTTACTGCTTTCCTTGGACTGACTCTCAATCTCTCTCTCTTTCTTTCTCCCTCTCTCTCTCTCTGAAAATTCATTTAGGAAAAAACGAAAATCTGCAGGCCAGGACAATAAGCTGTGGGTCACCTGCAGTCAGACACGTTGGGCACATTCACATCTTAATATGTAGTTTGCCAAGGAGACTGTGTGGGTAGTGCACATTTATGTTCAGTAAAGCTGAGTTACTGCCTATGTATATATATTGATGAAAACCACACTCAGTGAGTCTAGCACATCTCAGCTGCATCAGATGAACCAACTTTCACATACATATTGTCAGGAATAACTAATGGGGAATGCTGGGGAACCTCCTTCACTTTGAGAATGTGTGACAGCAAAATGCCCCCGGAATCATTCCCAGCTTGCAGCAGGGAGGTGGGCTCCCCAGCCCTGCTGCTGCCAAGTCCAGGCTGCCAGGCTCAGCATGTGTCCCAGGCCATCACTCAGGGCTAGCTACACACGATGCTTCATATACAGCTCGTGATACAGTCACACACATTTGATCCCAAAGCATTTCTGTGAAAAAGGCTGCAGAACTGTACTTCAGCACACTGTGCAGTGCAGCTAAGGTTCACTCCATTTGTACTTTGTCAAACAAAGAAATGTTATTCAGGATTTGCTGAAAGAGTAGGTTGTTTCAAGCTGATAATTCAGTGACTGAAGATCTTTTGTCAGCTGGAAGTTACATTTTCTTTTCACTCGGATTATGAATTCCTTAAGATATTTATATCAAGACATTATACTGTATTATATTCCTACCTTAAGAAAAAAAAAAAAAAAGGAAAAAAAAAAAAATGTCATTACCTGTCTTACATAAAGGGGTGACTTAAACAAAAGATTCATAATAACCTGTTCTTCAAGCACATTTTCCAGTAGATTATTCTCTACAAAGTCATCTCTCTGGTCTTGCAATGTTACCAAGCATATCAAATAGTATCACAGTTACTCATCATGATTCAGTAAATGATATTAGAGGACAAAGGGGAGTCATTCATACATGGGTGTGCCCATATGAGAGGAGGTAAAAGGTATTTTTGACTTGTACTCTCAAAGCATTTTGGAGCTGCACAAATACTGGCCAAAGTCCTTGCCAAATGAGTTTATGTTGTAAGAAAAGTTCCTTACTTATCTGAGAGGTGCCAGCTAGCACTGTTGTAATTGTCAATGCTCTGGGATCAGCAGAGCAGATTTTGAAGAAAGATGAATAGAGCTCTACAACACACTTTCCTAATCATTCCAAATATTCATTGTGAAAGGCCTCAAGTAAGGGAGGTTCAAGTATCCGTGTTGTACTCATTCATTTTGGCTTATACATAGCCATGAAGTCAGTCAGGACTCAGCCGTATAACTGAGTCATGCATAGACAAAACTAAATTAGTAGACATTTTAATATATATATATATTCCAGACTCATATATATGATATACATATATTCTGTCTTCCATGATTATCTGTTTGATAGTCTATGTTTCTGAGCCATTTAGATGATCATTATAAGAGACGCTGAGCAAACTTACTGTATTGAACCTGGTATTCACCCATTTCTCTTTCATTTTTCCTGTTTCTAGAGTCTGGCATCCTCCTGAAATCAGATTAATTTCCAGTCAATACCCACTAAAATATCCATTTATACTGCCTTTTGTATTATAATAATTACCAGACAAAATTCTTCTGTGCATATATGGGACACATTGATCACACTGCTACTGCAGTTTTCAGTGCCTCCATCAAGAAATATATCATGTTTAAAGTTGGATCCCATTGGAATCAATGAAAAGACTCCCTCTGGTTTCACAGGCTTTGGAGCAGACCCTAAATCAGTTTCTGTTTTTTTTTTTTTTTTTTTTTTTTTTTTAAGACAGAGTGACTTGCATATTCTTACACAGTGGAATGTTTTACTTATTACATTGTGCAGCAGTCATCTAGACAAATTACATACAAAGGTACTGTCTTTGGAAGGTTTGCAATCTGCAGATCTATCTCTCTATCCTGGGTACTTTATCTTTGGGTTTCTGAACAGCAAAATCAAAGCTTTGTGATCTATAACTACACAGAGATGGGCTTCACAAATGTAAACATAAAAGTGCCCACTGCATCCACAAACTACAGCAAGTGCCTTATCTGCTTGCAAGTATTTCTTCTCCATCTCAATTAATCTGTGACTGGCATATGAAATAATATTTTTGCTCTGTTCTGCCTGTCTTCCCTCCCAGAGCTGCTTCTACTCACAGAGGGTAGGATTTTGTTGCAATTAGTCCTTCCACCCTTCAGTTTCTTGTTCAACACACTGCATAATTGACAAAAAAATGCAAATTTTTTCAAAGGATCACTTAGGTGAACAGTTCTTGAAGGTCCATGGTCAGGCCATAAAATCTATGCATAATACCAAAAGTGACTCACAGGAAAGCAGATATGCTGAATTATCAGTGGAACATTTAAACTGTACTGTGCTCCTGGTGGGAAAATATCCACTAAAGAGCCATAGCTCCTGCCAGAGGAGAAACAGTGAGTTTGTATGTGAACTGGTACCAGAACCATGGTTTCTTAGGGTATCATGGTTTTCAGCCTCTCAATTAGCTGACATTTTTTCTAAGAATTATTTGTATTTTGCAGAATATCAGTCACAGTGAGAAATTGAAATGTTTAAATTTCTGGTTTCTAACAGAGTTTAACTAGGACACTGGGCCTTCTCTAAATACTCAGGGGCTGACAGGAGAGCAGAGTGTAAAAAAATTTAGAATCAGAATTTGGAACAAGATCATGCAATGCCATTTCTAAGAGCAGGCCTCAGGAAACTCTTCAGTGTAATTCACTCTTTTGCAGACAGGTAGAATAAAGTTTATGAATTTATTTCCCTTTGATAAGCTGGGCTGTGGGACTTAAATTTCTCTGTGTGTTTACTCTGTTGGAGTAAAATGTAGTTGAACGAGATATCACTTTCAGGAATAAAGTCACCTTCAGAGTGTTGCTATTGTTCCCCTAGATTCATGCCAATGACTCTTCCAAAAGAAGGGTTTTTATTACAGACTCAGCCAGTTGTTTTTAATCTCATCTCCAAAATGGTATTAGTGCACTTGGTGTGGTCAAGAATAAGAGGCCAGGGATGAAAACTTCATAAACCCATTGAGTTTTGGGAGATCACCTAATACAGCTCTAGGAGGTCTTTCAGGTCTCATCCAGCTGCTCAGAACCATCTTTTTATCAGTTCTTCTGCGCACACCCAGAATCAGTTAACCTGCTGTGCTGAGGTCTCCTTCACTCCAAAGGTATTTCCATACCTCCAATACTTCCTTTCCCAACCTGGTCAGTTGTACCTGTACATGGATCTGCAGCTTCTCTGTCTGGACAACAGCTTATTAAGTTGAGGCACATTTAGCTCCTTTCAATTTTGCTTTAGCTGTTCTCTATGATTCTGCCCAAAATCTACAACATTTTTGCTGAACTTAACATTTTGGCATCCTTCTGAGACTGACAGACCTCAAGGGCCTGCAGCACAGAAATAAGCTGTTTTCTCAGGAAACTGTTTTGGTTGAGGTAGACATGAGTAAGTGGTCAACATCCAAAGGAATTCTTCAGATGCCAAAAGTTGTGGGAGATTTCCCAATGAAATTCCCAAATACATTTAGGTTGGCACAATTAAAACATAAGCTCACTGCAGGGAACTAGTGACTTGGCACTGGGAATTTCATTCCCATATCTAAATCTTAGGCATGATAATCCATACTGTGGCAATGCCTAAATCATTTGCAAAAATGCAGCTTCAACTCTATATTTATTGGTTACCTGAGATCTATCATGGCAGAACTGGGTACTTTTTACTATACATTAGTTGGTGTTACTCAGAATACATGTTCAAATTAAAAATTAAATAATTAATTAATTAATTAATAATAATAATAATAAAAATAATAATGTCTTAGGTAACATATGAGTTATAGGAAGCTTGATTAAGCTCCATAAAAAGAAAACAAGTCACAACATGAAGCTATTGAAACCCTTGCCTTCTGCCAGTGGAAAAGCGTCAGAAATGATGAACTGAAGGACTACGGCCTCAAGGTAACAGAGTACACAAGACTCTTCAGATTTGCAAATGATTTTGCTGCCTTTGTTGCAGTTCTCGGAACATAATTATTCGAAAGCTGAATGTGAAAAGTAAGGGCATGTAAACTCAATATGAATATTCAAAGAGACTAACTGATGTTTAGTACAAATATAGAAAGGAGAGAAGAAGGATGAGAAGCTGTTAAATTAAGCTATGTGTCTGCCTGTCAGACAAATGTGTGTAATTCCAAACAAAGCACTGTCAGGTCAGATCCTCAGCTGGGGAAAACTGGTTTAACTCTCCCTAATTCAGCAGAATTTTGCTGAGTACCTGGCCCCAGTCTGTCAGTTTTCTCTTGGAAATTTATGCTCATATTTTTAATAGCTTTGACTGTATAAATAATAATAAAAAAAATCCCTGCCCATTTAGAAAATGGATTCCTGTCAGAGACATGTCGAAGATCATTAGAGCTTTCTAAGGACAGCAGTGTATTAAGGGATTTTTAAATTTAAAGACAAAAAAATGATAATAATAATAATAATAAAGGAGGAGCATAAAATTCAACCCCGATTTGAAGTCCAGCTTAAGTAATATGTATGACAAAAACTGAGGGAGTATATCAGACATCAGTAGGCATTTCTCTGCTCCATGTGTCAAAACTGAAATTTAACACCAAATATTTTATTATGCTACCATTTTCTCTTGAGGAATATGTTTTGCTTTCAGACAAACTCCTTAAATTCAGATTATCTCTATTTTAAGAATACGCATTTCTCTTTATTTGAAGGCTTTAAGAAAAGATTATGTTCACAACTGCTTCTCGAGAAATGTCCCTCTGTCAATTCTGAGATGTCTTTGCCTAGCAGTCTTGGGTCTTCCTGAGGTGTTTTTCTCTGCACATTGTTAAATGGGAAGTAGGCATTAAGAGAAATGCTTTAGTATCCCCTCATTCCTTACAGAGGTTCTCTCTCTCCTCTCTCTCTCTCTCTTTTTTCTTTTATTTTTCCTTTTTTTTTTTTTCTTTTTTTTTTCTTTTTTTTCTTTGTAGGAACATGCTAACAGTTAATAAACTGACTTTGCAGTAATAAACCTGGAAACTGTGAAAAAGTATATTCTCTCATATACTATAAAATGTACAACCCAATAAAACTGCATATTTCCCAAGAACATGGGAATCGAGGCAATATAGAATTGAACAGATTTTTTTTCAAATAATTGTTAATCAAACCTAGTTCATGAAGAAGACATCTGGCTAGTTTAATATCAGTATGAATGATTAGCTTCTTTTTCCCATTTTAACTACTGAATCAATATTAAGGCAAAGCACTTTTGCTTCAGAAAGATTTAAACTTACCTTCATTTAAATGCAAATAGAAAACACGAAGCAGTTCTTAAAGCACGAGGAGATAAAATGATACAGATATGTCCCAAGATGTATATAATAACAATCAGTTAGAGTGTTTGCATTTAGTAAAAACATAATCTGTTTACTAGGATTACTTACAAAAATTGCATATGAAATGCTTTTCTATCAGAAGACAGAGGTTTATTAAAACAGAAATTAATTCGAATTTTTCAACATATGAGGTTTTCAAATACATTGTCATTTGAAATATTTTGTTTTGAGCTTACTCAAATGCAGCATTTGAGCAGGGTTTAGAAAACCCAAACCAAGCAAGTTTTGTGGGGCTAATGTTACCTCTACATCCAATACCATAGTTGCCTAGTAGTAAGAAGGTGAGTTCTTGCCTTTACTGTGTGGCCTTCCTCAGTCTTCACATGCACTTTCGGAGTTTCCAGAGACCAAGATGTTCTATACTATGTTGCTCCCAGGTTGGGAGTTTGCAAACCAGGTCAGGACTGAACCACAAAATGATACTGAATTCCTCTTTGCAAACTCCATTGACCTTGTGAAGGAAGTCACCTCTTCAGTATGTTTGCACTTTGTTTACATCTTATCTCTCTTTTAGACAAAGATGCTGGGGTCAGGTGAACCTCTGATTTGGGCTGTCCATGGGGAGCAGTTAAGGATGAGCAAGGGAGAGAAACTGCCAAACTGAAGAGGGTTGCAAAGAAGGTAGAGGGTCATAGCTAGAAGCAGCAACCCAGGACAGCAGAGTCCAAGAGACCTCTGTGATGAGGAGATAGACAGCAACAAAACAGAAAAAGGAGACCTCTTCAGAGGGCACTGCTTAAGTTTAGCTGCAATTCAGAAAGCCCACAAATTATCTGAAACCCCAACAACAAGAGAAGCTGCAGTGTGCAAAGGAGATATAAGTGGATGGTCCTTCTTCCGAATATACTGACTTTGAACTTTCAGTGTTTGTAAAAATTGTATTCTCATTTATATTCTAATGTAGTATATGGTGTGGTCATTAAAGCAATGTGATTTTCTTTGGGAAGCTCAGTATAAGGAAAAATTTATGCAGGCCCACCTCAAGTGTCAGGTCAATGCAAGGTATCACCATTGGCTTTCTGTCAGTTTTAAAGCTAACCTTGACTGAAAATGGAATAAAATCTTTATTTAATCAAAATGTAAAATTTTCATCTCTGTATAAAGTTTAGCACTTCAGTTTACAGTGTTTTTGTTTGGTTTTTTGTTTTTTGTCTTTTTTTTGTTTTGTTTTGTTTTGTCATTTGAAGACATATCAAAATATTAGAATCTCTTACAAGATATAAATTACATTTTTCTTCTTGATTTTTTTAAGGAGGACAGATTAAAAAGGTATTGTCTGATTGTCTGTATGTTGTCCTTACTTTCTTAATATGATGGCCGATTACAAGTAATTTGGCATCAGACTAGAGCATTTAAAATAAGCTTTTATTCCCAAGTTTCATAAAAACTGATAACCCTGATAACCAAGAAAAAGAATGGCATGCCATTACCTAGTTTCAGATTGGAAGGAAATGCTAAAGCATAAACTCTTGTCTTAGTAGACAGTGTCCAGGCAGAAGAGTAATTTGCTTACACCTAGGAAAAAAATAAAATAAAATAAAAAAGACAATATTTTTGATGAATTACGAGAGACAAGCAAGATGATGCTTGTATTTTGGAATTTTGGGAATCTAGTGTTTTTTCAACTTGGTGCTCATGGACTATTTGTATCATTGATCAACTCTGGTCAGTAATTAATTCAGAACTGTTCTAAAAAGATCCACACCCATTCAAAAAAGAAAAGTTAGAAAATCATTTTGTTCTGGTAAGAGTCTCACAAAAGGTTCAAACTGTTGTTAAAGTTTAATGTAACTAAGTCATGTTCTCACTACATGTACACACAGGAACTTGGCAGAGTATTAAGGATGTTTAAATGAATAAAGTCTAAACTAGCATGCCTTAATCCAGACTGATTTGCAAGTATAGGCAAGTCTAGCAGTGAGGAAAAAGACAAAAGATGGTCATGAATAAATAGAATATGACATTGCCTGTACAATAGACAACTATAAATAATAATACCAGTAAAAGGCCAGAACAACTATGTGGTTGATATTATGTCAGATGACACCAGTTTAGTCTGCTGAGAAAAGTTGAACCACTGCTTGAAGCCTCATTTCTGGTGTGGGCTCACTTTAAAAAACACTTTGTCCTCCACCTGCCCACCAGAGCAGCCTAGTTACACCCTGCATAGTGGGAGTTTGCGGGGATGTTTGGTGACTGTGGAACCACATGATTTTCACCACTTGCTACAAAAGCCATTCATTATCCTCACAAAAATCTGTTTGTTTGCTTCTCTAAATTGCTGCTGAATGTAGATTCACTAGCCTGGGCTTGTGTTGTTATGGTAGGATTCCCTTTAACTTTCCAGTGAGTAGTACAAACTAAGAACTCATAGATTGCCTCTCTCTATATATAAGGGTTTTAACAGTTAATTTATCCATTTGGACACCATATTCAAATGTGTTCATAGTGACTCTCAACTTATGATTATATTTCTCAAAGAAGTTTGAGAATCAGCTACATAAGATCTGTTTGTTGAACTCTTCTTTGAAGAAATGAAATACAGGTAAAGTACAAGAATTCCTTCATGTTTAGTCTTGAGCTATTTAATAGAGGAAAAATGAATTAAAAAAAAAAAAAAACTCTCTGGAGTTTTCTCTTCTTCTGCAGCTTTTAAGCAGTTAAATAGCTGATGTTTGTGCTAATTAAGGCACTGATCAATCTATCCATTTACCAGTAAAGCCTAGACCACAGACAGGCTATTATTTCTTTAAAACAATCCAATATTCTTGGAAATCATGTTCTAACTAAGTTGCTAATAGGGAACTATGCATACTCCATAAGCAGATTATTATTAACGTGAGCACATAAACCTGACTTTATTAGCCACTTAATACTAATAGCATTTGTTGTTCAGTTTATTGAACACCCAGAAGCACTACAGAAAAGGCCAAAGTGAAGATGTTTATCAGTATGTATCAACTACATTTGTAGGATAGATGTTTTTTTCATCCTGTTTGGTTTCAAAAGTTAAATACCCATGTGGGAAAAAATAAAAATAAAGAATTACTTGAAAATGATTTCATTCTAAGTGCTCTAGATTTCAAGTACAAGAACATTTATCAGCAATGCATAAACATACCAGTGCAGAGTGGAGTGGTTTCCAGATAGAGCTTATTTTGTAATATCCCCAGTAGCAAGATGTAAGGCATCCAACAGGTAAAGTGTTTTACTTTTTTCTTTTTCCTTCCACCTCCTCACCCCCCCCCCCCCCCCCCCCCTTCCTTTCCTTCTTTCCCTCCCCTGTTATGGCTTAGGTAGACTGAGTTATAAAAAGAAAAATACTTGTTTTGTCTCCTCTATAGCTATTTGAGAACTACAGTTAGGGTACAGGAACAGCAGTTGCATTGTCCTCCTCATGTTTTGACTTTGGAAATAAAGCAAGTCAGGAAGAAAGGAATGAGAAGTAACTTGTATTTTTCTGATTTCTGAGACTTCAGCTCACAGTCCTTATTTTTTCATTCCGTTCCAGTAAAACGTGTTTTAATGCCAGCCCAAAGCAATGGATGACAATGAAACTGAAAAAGTATGTTACAAATGTAATAATAATCTTCGGGTTTTATTTACTCTGTTGATGTTTTCTGTTTAGTCAAGGAATACAAACTTCTTTAAAAAATGAAAGCAGAAATTTTCACTTATTGATCTAAAGATTAAAGAGAAAAACATTAATATTGCAATAGAGAACCACAAGAGCTGGCCATGATGCACAATAAATCTCCATATCATTTACCCTTTGGCATGAAATTTTTCTGTTTGGTCTTTGCCCAAAGGTGGCTTTCTATTTTTTAAAACAGATACAATTTTTTAGACATCTGTTGATGTAACATAAGAATCAACAACATTGTTTAAACATTTTTCAGGTATTGAAGCATTACTACCTCATGTGCCCACATGGGCATGAATAAGTTGAGGTAAAGTTTTCCTGAGCTCCCGCTGTCAATAGACCTTAGCAGCTGACTATAAAAGTTTCCAGCAGTTTCTTTCACTGTTCACCCATACAAAACCTACAGATAAAAAACACTGATCTCCACAGGGTTGGATAGGTGCATCCAAAAATGCAGAGCAAGGATTCACAGACTGCCAGGTGCCAGCCCGTGCCAAGAATGTCTCTGTAAGCAGATAATCATTGGGAATGACAGGTTCTAGCTGTCAGCTGGGATATACGTTACTTTGAAGATAGTTTCATATTACCACTGGCACAAGTTCCACAGTTTGCTACCTTTATTACAAATAAAAATTATATACATATATATATATATGTATGATAAAATCAAATTTTGATCACTGAGGACTGCTTTAGCTCCTCACCAGCAGGGTGGTCAATGAGGTTTGTTTTTTGGCAATAAAAAGACTTTGTATTTATTTATTTATTTATTTATTTATTTTTTATTTTTCAGGAGTCTTCTCTACCAATTTCTTACTGCCTCCTGCAGACAGAAACTTCCTGAGATACAATTACTACCCTTGGACGACAAACTAGAGCAAACTTGGATGAGAAAGCTTGAAAAAGTGGAGGGAATGAGGGCTGAAGGAACTTGGCCTGGAGAGCAATGCTGCCAGGAACAGGGAGGAGACTTAGGAAGCCTCTGCATCTATCCTTTCACATCGTCCTGCTGACCATGACGAAGCCAGGCAGTCATGCCCACAGTCAGCCCCATGACACTGTAACCTGGATTGAGCCTATGTATCACTGCTTGACTCTGCCAAAATTACAGGGAAAGTGATATCCTAAATTATTTCAGTGATATGAGCTTTCCAACTGGAATATGGGAAATCTCTTGTTATATGGGATGTCTGGTTGTCGTAATAATAGCATGGAAGGCCTGTGCTCGTAAAAGCCAACTTCTCAGTAAGAGAAGTACTTAAAGAGGTGAAGTAATTGCAGCTGGCACAGCCGCCATGCAATACATGATTGATTTTCTGGTGACTTTCAGATTTTTTTTTTCCTATAGCACATGTTCTTTCCTGCAGTTTCAGTGCAGAATGCTGCAGGATATCTATCCCAAGACAAGGAAAACTTTCAGAGGAAGGATCATTGTCAGTTTCATTTTTTTTTTCACTGTTATTACCACAAGCTTATTTTTGGCCTTGCCCCTCCTCGAAGAAAAGTAAATACATGTTTGTGTATTTGGATAGGAGTCTATGTACAAATCATTTTTAAAAATTAAAACAGGCCATTCCCTCACACAGAGATTTCTTCCTATGGAGAAGACGAGAATATGACAAATACTAGTTCCTTTGTTTATTTCTCTTCTGGACAGCACTCAGATTTTCTTTTCATAGGCACTGTGTTGAGAGGTTGCATGGACCGCTTCATGTCACTACTCCTGAGCCAAAAGATCCTTTCCAGGTCAGTTTACCTGGGAAGCCCTCAGGCAGATCCCATAGCCATCTTGCTTCATAGGGAGTGAGAAGGGGACATGGCTGGTCTTCACGCAGGGCACAGCAGGTCACACTGAGTGGGTGGAAAAGGGGAGTTAAATCCTGTCTGGGAACATGTAGCTGAGAGGTTTCTTCACTCGGGGGCCCTTTGACGTGGTACACTCCCGAGAGAGACCCTGGGAGACAGTTACAGCTATGGGAAACAGAGGGGGTGGTGAGGAGGGGCTCTGAGGTCAATATCATGCACACATGCAGGGAAAACACAGGCTGAGGGAGGTACTGTTATTGTTATTGTAATTTTCCTGTAAAAGCAATGCACATCTTGTTCAAATGCATGGGATTCCTCTTCAAACTAATAGATACTTTTGGCTCCAATCCATAACCAAAATAATGGGAAAACATAAACACCTCCCCAGGCACATTCTGTGGGCAAAAATTTCCTGTTTGCAAGTACCAAAATGGCATAGAAAAAGAGGAAAACTTATTAGAGGGAAAGGAAGGAACATCGACTTGGGAAAACGTATATGCATTATATGCATACAGATATGTTAATAATTAATAAAATATTGCCAATGATCCTATGGGAGGGTGTTTTGCTTCTTACTCATATATATTATTTAAATAACAATATATAATCTTTGCTCAGATAGGGAACATTTTCCTGTGGGAAATTATCTCCTTTCTGTTGTTCTTGGCAGTGGCATGTTTTAATTTTTGCAAGACTGAGACATATATGTGCTGCAACATGTGAGTGACATATACTGAATACGCCTACAGCTTCATCTGTCCTCTGCTCACACAATCACTGCAGGCACACCTCCTCTTCTCTTACAATTCAGCCCACCATTCAGTATTTCAAGCCTGATCATGTTAGACTTTGCACGACTTTCATTTCGATTGGGGTCAGCTACTTCACAGGAAGAGGTGGGAGATTTCTGTCATGTTTCAGGCAGGGCATATGCTCTGCTGGCCCACAGCCAGGCTGGGCAACATCTCTCAGGATCAAGCCCTTAATTTATCAAGCGTGAAAATATTCTTAAAAAAAAATCCTGCACTAAATATTTCACCTCCCTGTAGGCAGGGCTACTCGGTTTATGTGATCTGAAGAGTTCAGAGCCCTGAGGTGGTGCAGCGGCAGGATCAGACAGCTTGGCTGCCTGAGCTTTCTGACACTTCTTCCATGGTAGGAGATGTCAGCCCAAACTCTGCAAGGGCTATGGGGTGGCTCAATCGTGCCACGATGGAAGTGGAGCACAGACATTAGAGATGCATTGTGAAAATGAACATAGTCTTACAGACCAGGCTAAATGAAAAAAACAAAACAAAACAAAACAAAACAAAAAAAATACCCGAGGTATTGTTGTGAGGTATTAATTGTCACAGCATCATCATTTGCTGTTTGATGATATTCTCATTTGCAATTAGCTATGCAGTATTCCCCATCTTGTTGAGAGAGAAAGAGTGTGTGTGAGTGTGGCAGAAAGAAAAAACATGCAAGGGGAGCTCTAAGCGCTTGGCCTTGAGGGACTCATAGTTTGCTCTCCCTATCAGGTCAGCACCTGTGTCAAGCATTCAACTCACATCAGACAAAGGAGATTGCTTACAAACACTAACGTGGATCCTGTTTCATAACTGCCCTGGCCTCACAAAATGGAGTCCTAGGCACATCTTTTGAAAATTCAGTAAGATGCTCGTTAGTATTCTCACTAGCTTGCCCTAAATAGCTGCAGTTGTTTCCCGCTTTCGGTGTTACTGAAACAGCCGCTGGAAATATTCAAATAATGATGGTGACCTTGTTAAAAGGGAACGTCACCCCTACCAGTGCTGTAATCTGTAAGAAAGAATAACTTCCTGTAGTGATACCAGAAATTAACTTATTTTTTTTTTTCTGGTCCATTGCTCCTTACTGTTTCCCACAGGACTATTTTGGCTGTGCCTTCCCTCATACTACACAAAATATCAAGATGGGAGCTATACAAAAGTTCATTAAATCTCTGTAAACTTTAAGTGAATTATAACGAGTGCATACTCTGGACCTCTGATAATGTGTATGTTCCTCTGAACAAACAAGATCATTTCCTGCCTTACCTTTATGCTCTAGAAAACCTTATTCAGCAATGAAATTCTTGGGTGACATTCTAGTTACCAAGCTGGTCAGGAAATTGGACTAAGAAGTTATTTCAGCTGTCTCCTAGACTTAAATTTAACAGAGTTGTGATTTAGGCATATATAGACTAATCAGGGTTGAGTGATTCTGAATAATGAATTCAAGTCCAAATCTTGCATGGTTCTGAAATAAAAATTCAACTCCAATATTTGAAAAAGTCCATTTTCTTGTATGGTTATAAAGAGGCCTGGAAGGGGCATTAATTTCACTTTCTTTAAATGGGAATTATTTTAATTTCTGTCATGGGAAAAGAAGAAAAAAATTATTTCCATCTTGCTGTGGAGGCTTTAAACAGATGACATGTCACACAGATCTAATTTAAGTGGGGGAAGCCCAAGGGGTAAAGACCTGAACGCTGCAAAATGAATCCCAAATAAATAATAGATTAGAAAATACAATAGAACTGCAAACTCAGTCTAACTGATCTCAGCACAAAACTGCTGCTTGCAACAAAGAAATATACTTTCACTTCTGTTTCTTAATACCTTGTTCTGCATTTTATTGTTGTGATCAGTCTATACTCTTTTTTGAAATGAATTAACTAAAAATTCTTCTCCTATTGAGACACATTGATGTTCACGTAGACAGTGCCTATTGTGCTACCACTTAAATAAATTCCATGTCGGCCATTAAAATTTTAGCTTCTTTTTATAATTGCAGTTATTTAATTCTTATTCACACATTATAATGATTTAATATCATCCTGACCAAAAAGCAAAACAAAAACTATTGAGTTGATTTGTAGATACTGTCTTACTCTTTCATATAAGTTCAAAATATTACTTCAGGTGTTTTTGTATTTTTATCATGCTACCACATTAATTTTAAACAATCAAGATAAATTTAATTTTTCTTTTCTTGTCAATGCATTTTTAGCTTACATTCCTGTTTCTCAGATAAGGCAGCTAACAAAAATAAAATTAAAAAGGAAACATTTTTGATTATGGTCGGCTAATGTATTGTCATAACATACATCTGAATCATTTCATGAAATTTCATAAAGTCATAGACTCTTCAAAACCTTTTATCAGCAGAAGTATACTGTCTGTATATAATAGTAGAGCTTTATTCCAAATACCTTCTGTCTTCATTCCTTTTACAAATTCTTTGTTCTAGTGAGATATTTTTAAGGGTATATTTTTGTGTGGAAACATTAAAGAGGTTTGGAATAGTCGCACCTAGGTCCAACACTTTGAATGTTAATGTTAAAATATGAGTTATTTGTTCTCTCTCTATATATACACATATATACAAAGCCTTTATCTTTATTAATATTATACTAAATTACTGTAATGTTATGCATATCATAATGCACAAGCACTATTTCAAAGAGCTTTTAATATGAAAAAACAAAATGAAATTTGGGGGATGATGGATACTCATATACATGTAGATGCAAAGACTGATCAGCACAATATTAGATACATACTAATACCTAACTGTTGCCAGCCTGTTATTTGAGATATTTCTTAAGATACACAGAACTCTACCATTTCATTTAAAATTACGGAAAGTACATAATTTGCACTGGAAAGAAAAGAAAATGAAAGGTATCCTGGCTAATTAGATGTGTCTTCTATGTGCACATATACACAAATATTTAGGTAAGCAATTATGGCTTTGTGACTGAAGGACTACACTAGGTTTTGTTTTCTACTTCTGCTTGTTCTACTGGCTTACTCAGCTACCTGAGCTAGTCACTTCTTTCTTTCTCATATTCCCAGTGATAAATAAAAGATAAGACATTTCCTTTATCAAAATAACTTCCTTACAAAGTTTTGAATAGATGAGTGCTTGTAAGCTTAGGTATTGTTAAGTTATGAAGCAGCAAGTGGAAGATCTTTACTTATTTTTCCTCACTGTTCCTGTTCACCAGTCAAGACACAAAACTTAAGGGGTGAGGTTTGCCATGAGTATGTCGTGTCACGCCTGACAGGGCTCTTAAAAGTCCAGCATAGACGGCAAGACCTTCATTGCGTCATATTGTTCTTTTTTTATTTCACTGGGCAAAACAGTCACCTTTAAATTTAACCTCCCACATTCATGTCAATCCCATGTATACACAAAAGTAAGCTACTCCAAAGTCAAGAAATGACAAACTCGAGTTGTTCAGTCAAGGTTAAGTATGCTCCACAGTGCCAACACATTATGATATAAACCTTAATAATATGACCATGTACTATTTTTAGCTCCTGTAGGCAGAAGTTTTGAATGGAATATTAAAATTAAACAGGTTTTGTGTGTGTGTGTTTTCATATTCTTTTCCTGCCTTTCTCTTGTCCCCTTACCTAAAGTGTATTTGATTGCTTCCAGTGTGACTACATTAAAATTAAACAGTAATAATCAATTATCCAATCAAGCAACTCCTGCCACAATTCACAAATTTTTCTAAGGTAGATAATTATTTAGCAACTGAAAATGCTTAAACATCTTGAACACATATGACCTTGCACTTTCCAAAAGTTTTTTTTTCTGGTATCTGTTAGAAGCATTTCGCGGTGGCATCAGAAACTCTACCTGCAGTTACACTGGTCTTAGATACACATTTTGCAAGAGGGTGACCTCAGAAAAAAAGAAACACACACACACACACACACGCACGCGCGCACGCGCGCACACGCGCACACGCGCGCGCGCGCACACACACACACACACACTTTCTGAATTTAGCTGATAATAAACCAGAAGATTTCATCTCTTAATTTTCTAATTAATTAAAGACTGGTGGTAGGAAAACTCTCAAAATTAAAAAAATATTGTGGTGTGAAAGGTATCATCAATTAATACATAGAACCCACAGATGGGGCCACTAATTACCCTGTTGTTTCCTTCCTCTCCAAAGGACTGACTCTTCAGCTGATGTAAATCGGTTGAGATTTAACACCTTTTTTTAGGTTGAGGAAATAGTCTAAGTAACTTTGTTACCGTACTGTCTCCACTACTCATTTACACTAAGTAGCGTACAGCTTTCAACAGATACATGTTGTACATCCTGGTAAAATAATATAACTTCTGGTGTCGTTTTATACATAATACATAACTATCATTCCCATGTATTATGCCCATTAGAGAAAAAAGTTTAGAAGGAAGTAGAAAATCTATTTCTAGTCATATCTTCTTTGTTTCTACTCATCATGAACTTTTCAGCTTCCTCCAGAAGCCTCTGTCATCTTATTTAATGTATCAGTTCCTATATTTTTTGTTCTGCAGTTTTACCAACTGCTTGTGATATCTTTCTGGGAAGTTCATTCTCCTTGCCCATATCTGCATATATTTAAAACTATGAGCCTTCCAGCCCCCTGCTATTCTGCTTACTGCTTTTAATTATTTTATTCCAATTTTTTTTTTTCTTTTTATTTAGTTATATAACTTCAGAATCTTAGAAAATAAGTCATCTAAGAGGTATGGGGGATATTTATGTCCTCTTGCCCTGAGTTTCAAGTTAGGCTTATCTGCAGGTAATACCTGGAAACTCAAGAGATGTCCCAGACAACATGCAGGTGTTGAGGATCAACCTAGGCTAGGGAGATCTCTGCTGGAATTTCTTCTACAAACTAGTGGGTTGGATCTTGGTTTAGAATAGACTAACTTCCTTATTATCTGTCTTTCTTCCAGGATCATTTTTACAATACCCACAGTATAGCTGCACTCCCACCATTATCTGAGCCAGCAAATTTGAAGCCATTTGGTGAAGTCTAACTGAGTTGCAGTCATTATAGAGGCTATAGTTTAGACACATCCTGAAGTGCCCTCTAGGGGGAAATCAAGAATTCTGTATGCAGAATGTAAGAAATCTCTAGCTGTGGATGCTTGTTGTGTGAAGAAAAGAACAGCAGTGCACATCCAGGGAGCATGAGTTTCTGAAAGTATCCTAAGGACACAAACTGCCAGGCTAAAATCCGGTTCATTTTGCCTGATCTCCAGAGTCCCTAATTCTTGTGTTCCAGGGTGCATGATGACCCAGTCACTCAAAAGGAATGATGTCTGTTCATTTAACTCCTTAAATTAGGGGGTCAGCTGGGGAAGTTGTATTTTTTGGGCAAGTGTTCTTACTACTTCTGCAACTTAGGCAACACTCCTGCCAGTGGAGTATTTAGAGAAATGGTATGTAATCCCTGCCATGATACTGAATCTCAGTGTCTCAAAGACAGACAGCTGCAACTATCAGATAAGCTCTAGGTCCAAACAGGAAATGTTTTTTGAAATGTTTTCTTTCTTCATCACTTTCAGCAGGCTGGCTGAAGCAACCTACCATTTCAGCAGCTGCAAACCCCCATGGTAGATCTTGACATCCCTGCACACAGTATATAAAGAATGCCTGACATCTAAATCAACATTATGATTTTTGCTCCTGCAGCCTGAGCTTTACAGTACCCAAGCCTAGATTCTAAGCTGCTCAAAGACTAGCTGTAAGAAATTTTCAATTTAGAAAGATTGTCCATGTGGAATAAACAACAAAGAAGAATGGTATGCAGAGGCTAAGACTTCCTATGACTAATACATCACAACCCAGAGACTGCCTCAGGTTCGAGCTATTTTCTGAAAAAGTCATGTCCCAGGGAGCAGATGTATGTCTTGAATAAAGAAATCCTTATGTAGCATGTAATCTTCAGCGTACTGTATGGATTCTCATGGATATGAGAATAAGACAGGAACTTGTGAAAACCAGCAAACTACAAATCTCATGGACACTTGATCAGTAGGATGCTGAAAGAACACAAACCACCCAGCTCTGGAAAGCCAGAGATGACTGAAAGTGTTATCCCAATAGAAAACCATGCACAAGACTATATTCAGGTGTTTAAATGAAACATATAGAATTTCAACATTATTGTTGAAGAGGTAGTGTAAAAAAGATCTTGGATATTACTATGTCTTACAACAGCAGTTACACCCAATCCAGAGGAATATGTTTCAGTTGTTAACTGAGTTAAGAGTAAGTTAATAGTAGATGCAAGTTGACATTAATGTACATTAAATTCAACATTTGAAGTGCATTGTTGTAGTGCATTTTACTTCAAACACACATATAAACTTGTCTGTGTTACTTACAAAATTCCCTTTTGTTTGGTGTTACAGTGGGACTTCTAAATTTCTGTATTTTTCCACTCCATTGACAGAGAGACTTTTAGGCCTCTCAGTAAATTATTAAGTGTATAATAAACAAAGCAGAGTATTATGCCTAAATTTGTTATAACAAATAAATAGAATAGAGTGAAATTGTTAGAACAATAATTTCTAAAGGGTAGTTGTTATGGCATAATAATATATTTCCTTATAAATTTAACTTCAGCATGAACTCATCCAACATACCTGCAGGAACCTCACATAGAAACATAGGGCAGCCACAATTTACAGCCTTTGTAAAGATGAGTCTGAAACAGCTTACTTCCACAAATGACAGAGAAAATCAAAACAGTGACTATCTCCTCTCATGCTTGAGTGCTGAACATGCTGTTTAAAGGCATAAAGCTAAGTTTCATGAGCTTAATTGTAACATCACAGGTAAATATATATCTTAAGAGGTTTTTGAGAGCATTTATACATTAAGCTTTTCCTCCAAGTTTCTTCCTTTGGGGACACCTAATACAATCTCTCTTGCTGTGTGCTGAAGTTCTACGTTAGTTACTCTGACTTTTCCTTGATTTATAGGACTTCATGCAAACCTTTAAACCTTTTCCAAAGGTAAGCATGGTGTGTGGAATTTCTGAGAAATCCTGAGTAATCTAAAAGCCCAAGTCCCATTCACTTTCAATACAACCTGAGTGCTTGAGGGCCAGACTTTTAAAACACTCAGTTACTTAAAGGTGAAAATAGTTGTCTAATGGGATTTGCTAAAGTGCCATGGTTAGTCTGAGACGGTTCTGCTTTATTTATACTGTTTACATTATTACTTCCTTCTTAAAACATGTAATATTTTTCTTCCTTTTTTTTTTGTTTTGTTTTGTTTTTCTTCTGGTAAATTGTTCTTCTTATGGTAAACTGGGACTGGCCAGAGCTTCCCCAAGTGACTACTTTCTGTGAAATTCAATCTTTTGCATTTATTATCTGTTATCTGTACAAAAGTTAACTTCTGCTATTTTGCTGCTTTTCCATAGTTCCCTACTGACAGCTGGGAGACCCAGACTCACAAAGGAAATTAGTCATTGCCACACTGACTGCCTAAGTAAGTGCTAAGGGAAGTATGCTTGCAGAGAAGAGGAGTGACTCTTCAGTGACTAAGGGGGATTCCTGTGAATCACTGCTATGCAGCACAACTCCACCTAAGGCAAAACATCAGTGCCTGCCTTCTTCCATGGTGGTTAAATGCTGGGCACAAAATTTTAGTCTCACTTTTAACTGTGTACATCCAAAGTAAACCCATTAACTTAAGTTTAGATTTATATTAGTGGGGTCTGATCCAACTTCCATCTGGAAATTTTTCACTGATTTTAATGAGAGTTGGATGAGACCTACAGTCATTTCTATTGCAACAATCTGGTTACCTTATGTCAGGATTCCTTCTCAAGTGTGTAAACTTCATTACTGAACATTCATTTGTTCAAATGAAATGAAACACATCAAGTTGATCATTTATTCACACATTTCACTTTTCTCCTACACCAACATGAAGTTGATGTTTTCTTTATAAAAAAAAAAAATCATTTATTTCTATGTTTAGTTTCTAGTAATATAGAAAAAAAAAAAAACAAACATATAAACTTTGAAATTAAGCTGAGGCCTTCAAAGTTAGTTTTCATCAAAAATAGTCAGTAAATTTATGCTAACATCCTAGCTGAAAATCAGATTCGTAAGTATTTCCAGTGATAAAATATTAACTTGGAGTGATGTTAGGCGTGTTTCTATCATCAGCTGGGATGCAAGCATTTAACTGGAAAGATCCATGTATTCTCAGAGTCCATTGGTAATAGGGTGATGGTCAGCCCAGACGATCTTGGAGGTCTTTTCCAACCTTAATGATTCTGTCATTCTAATGTTTTATTAAAGAAACCTTTCAGGTGATGTCAAGAGGGAAGTCATATCCCTGCTACAATAGAGGCCAAAAGAGAGAAGTAGCCATCCCCACCTATCTGACCTCAAGGATAATTAACTGGGCAAGAATTTGTTTACATGACAGAATAAAATCCTCCTTTAAATATCAGCAGATTGACTTTTTATCATTTATACATTTACACTAACAATGAAACCAGCAGGGTTGCTCTAGATTTATGCCAGTTTGGGAAACTCATCTTTTCTGCTTTTAGTAAGTGGACTACAAACTACTTGAGCATCAAATATAGAATCCCTGTTAATAAAAGATGTTGCTGTTGACTAGAAACTCTAATGTAAGAATTTATACTACAAGCAATTTTTTTTCCATTTGTTCTAAAGATTGTAATGTACTAATAAAAAGGATTGTTGGTTTAAGCAAAGCCCAGTGATAAAGTTTGAGATAGAATAACTTTTCTGAACAATAAGAAGCTATTATTATTCAAGGCCATCCTGACCTGGTCTTAATAACGCCTTGTGGCAAAATTAATTTACCTTTAAAATTCTAGTTGCCATAACAACTTAGTGCAGTTGTTCATGTGACTTAATGAGATTCCAAAAGAATTATTTCATGATGAAAAAAGCCAGATGAAAGGAGATCCATGGAAAGGTAGTGTTTTTTTGTTTGATTGTTTGTTTGTTTTGTTTTGTTTGTTTGTTTGTTTTGTTGTTGTTGTTGTTGTTTTCCCTGATTAATGTATTTAAACATAACGAGCTAGTCAATGAAAATGTTTCCTGTTAAAGCAGAAATATGGATATATTTGGAATTACTGTACTCTAACTTCTTCTATTATATAATCCTTGGAGCCTTCACTCTGCAGCAAACATTGAGTTAGTTTGGGATATCTGCATACTGTGCATCAGCTTCATAAGTAGTTGTCTTTTGCTTTGTCCCCATTACCCCTCCCGTAAAAGTATGGATGTCCATGGTGAACTGTTCTATAGTACTACTTATATTGTTGTGTGGACACTGTTATCAAGGAGGAACCACACAATAATCTAGTGTTGAAACTGCATTTCATGGTTATAACCATCATCAACTTACCTCTTGTTTATTAACTGCAAATATTAATAATTGCGTGTAGACAGATAAATAGATCTGCCCACTGTGGCAGACCAGAATGGGTGCATAGAGGAAAGCGGATGTGGAAAAGAGGAAAGTCCTGCTTTGCCCAGCTCATTCTTCTGGAGAAGAGTTGACAGCAGCACAGGCCCTCTGCTTGCCTGGGTGCAAGAAACTGATATTGAGCTGACACTGGCTGACATTGCCCAGGAGAGGACTGCTCCTGTGACCTCAGTCTGTACTGGACCTCACAAAAGTCTGGTCTACAGACCCCAAACTTCTCTGGGTAGAAATGTGCTTTCTTTCATTATTTGCAAAGGAACCAAAATTCTTTCAGCAGCTCAAAAATTAGTAATAAAAATCAAAGTAAACACAGTACTAGTCTTCCATGCACATACTTATACACAGCCATTATGGCAAAGAACTCTTCTGATACATTTCTGATAAGCATAGAAGTATCATGACAGACAAGCTACGTCAATTTTAGGAGGCAGTTAGGAAAATCTCCCCCTTTTGTTCTTAGCAATGGAGCATGAGCTTACTTATATGGCTGCCTATCAAGTGTGGTCAGTTCTTGCTCCCTGGCTGTGATGTACATAATTATCCTCTCTATGCTGGACTGAGAGATCACTGAAGTTATGTGTAGGTTATATATCACAAGGTCATTAAGAGCTAGTATTGTTCTGACTTTTTGCCATCATATCAACAGTTAGATTAAAAGTGAATAGAAAGCTATAGCATTTTGACATCATTCTGATTTGTACAGGAAGAAAACAATTTTGTAAATCTCATCACTATTACTTCTACATGGTATCCAAAGCTGACAGAACAAGTTGGAGGAAAGAAATAATAAAGTCAAATTAGGCTTTTTTTGTCTGTGAATTATATCTGAATGTTCTACAATTAGTTTTAATATGCTTATTCTTTAAAAGAAAATTTTAAATAATTTATAGTCTACTGAAGGTTCAAATAACAGTTATGGTTATTTCATATTCAAAATCTGAAGTATGTGGTTGGCATTGGTTGAATTGGTAAATCACATGATACAGTTTTAATATAAATCAATGAAAATGGTTGGGGATGCAAATATTTATGGTTGTTAAAGCCAAATTTGTTGATCATTCATATTCTCAACAATTCATTCAAAACTACACTTTCTGAAAACATGACTGCTAAGAAATATGACTGGGAATATACTGGAGTTTCATGCAGAGCAATTCTAAAGTAAATTTATTCCATATTCAGTTGAATTTTCTTAAGCAAACAGTTTCAACGCTGACCTAAGCATAAGTGCGTTTTCTATCAAAACTGGAATAATTTCTGAACTGTTTTCTGAGCAGAAATTAAAAAAAAAAAAAAAAAAAAAGCATTGTAGAGATAATAAAGAGCTCAAGTGAAGGAAGAAATTCACATTGGGCTCATCAATAGTTTTGTTTATAGCTGTAGAAATATTTTATGGTTATTATATCTCTTTTTCTTACCACACTATTCTACTAAATAAAAGTTAATTTAATCAGTCCAATAATATTATCCAAATGTCATTCATCTCCCAGTTTTGATTTATGTTTCTTTTTAATTTCAAATAGCTTTCTCAGTAATCTAGTTTTCTGGGAATTTATCGGGCTTTTATCTCTGGCCTATAACCTATCCAAATTATTACTCTAATTCTGTTCTTATTGGCACATACCACATTCTGACTTTGCATTTTCTCTTTTATGTTCTTTTATTCTAACTTTTATTAATCTTCTGCTTGTCTCATACGCTTTTCTGCTATAACAGCTGGGAATTTAAGCAATTCTTTATGCTTTGAAATTTGGCACTGATAGCGTGCCAACCAGGACAAAGATTTTTCAGATGTCTTTGTTGCTGTTTCTTTCTTTCTTTCCTTTTTTTTTTTTTTTTCTCCTTCAGTAAAGAAGTTTTCATTTGGCATCTTTATGTACTGGTTGTATACAATTGTGTGTGCTATTGCTTCCTAATTTCTCATGAATATGTAACAGAAATCATTACAATAAGCACTAGTAAATAAGATGAGCAGTAAGTACTCAGTTACTCCGTGTTTGCTTTTGGCCCCATTCTGATGCTTTTACCCTTGTTGAGTAAGTAGTCAATGGTAGCCTCTTAATAACATGGGAAACAGCATGCAGGTGTGAAGAATCAGTTGTCAGAGATAAGACCCAGGTGAAAGACTTAAATAACAGCTGACATCATATTAAGATGGGAAGTGAGGGAAGATTTTAGATCTAAATCTTTAGATTTAGCAAAGGTGTTGCCTCTGGAGCTAAGAATGGTGTCTATTCTCCTTTGAGTTGATTCTTACTTACAGTTGGGTACAAGTGTACATTCAGGTTTTGGCTTATTCCTTTCAGATTGCCTGGAGGTTTTGGTTGATTTTGTGAGAATTCAGCCAATCCAAATGGTTATTAGATAAAGTAGCAATGGTAGTCTGGG
The DNA here is from genome assembly GCF_040182565.1 of Anser cygnoides. NCBI lineage: Eukaryota > Metazoa > Chordata > Aves > Anseriformes > Anatidae > Anser > Anser cygnoides. The sequence continues at coordinate 13,182,009 of NC_089874.1, read as the reverse complement.
ACTGGAGATATGCCTAACTCTGTGATAGAAGGAGTAGCAGGTTTTGTGTCTGTGGAGATTTTTTTAAATTTTTTAATTATTTTTTTTTTCCTCCTATGTTTGTAAACACTTGAACAAGGAATTTTTCAAGTCTGGTGCTCCTACTTGGTGATGCTTGTGTCTCATGCTGCTGTGCTGCATCTAAGCTTAGCTGCATGATGTTGTAGGTGCAGGAATTACTGTAGGTAGCTTTGAATCCTTATTATGTAACCTATGGAACTGTACCTTATAGTTTTTCATTTTAAAAGATTCGTTTTAAGGTAACGTAAAAGACGAAGTCTGACTTCTGGCAGCTTTCAAGAAAACCTTCTATTTGTCCTGAGTGATTTGGAGATGCTTAAAAGAAGCACTTTTGAGTAATATGACAGCTACAAGCAAGTATTCTATAATTATATAGAGAGTACATTACTTAACACAAACTTAAATGTAGCTGGGCTTCTTTCATCAGTTGTACTTGATGTATAGAAAAATCATTGTTATTTTCAAGGGTTACTTACTTGTGTCTCAGCTCAGTGGCTGAAATGGTCTCCAATAAATTATTTGCCTGATCTTGTTCATCCTGCTTAGTAACCTGGTGCTGTGAGTGTGACTGCATGATCAGGCTGCAAGGCAAAGTGACTAAGTCCTCTTCTGCTCATTTTGGAATTGAGAGTTCAAGCCACTGTAAGTGAATACCTACTGTGGACCTGGAATTTCATTGCAGAAACTGCAAACAGGCATCTGCTGAATGTTTTCTGGTTTGAACACTTTCTGTCCTCCTACTGTTTCTGGTCAGGCAGTATTAGCTGAATTCTGCAGAAAGAACTCGCTCTAAAACACTGATTTGCAATGCTTTTTGTATGTAAGCCATGTCTGTAGTATGAGGAATACTGTTTAAATTTTGAGAATTTATAGGATGGCTACATGGATGTTGATGTAAGAAGTGATAACATCTGGCTTCTGCTATGCAGTAAACCAATGCTTTCTAAAATATATATATATAGAGAGAGAAAAAAATATATATATATATTAGAAAAAATATATATATTTAAATCTATGCCTGATCTCCCATATCCCTCAGTTAAACTAACTTACATGCCTTTTTCTCCTAGCCCTTTGGAGGGGTAGATCTCAGAGGGTAGTAGAGCGTCTCCCCTGAGGTACCCTGTTCCTCACTGTGATAGGGGCACACTTCTGCCTGCCCTCTGCTTCCCTGGGCAGCAGGTGGGTTAGAGAATACTGTCCAGTTCTTTGCACTTCAGTGAGGGACTGGGCAGAGCTGGGTCAAGCAGGGAAAAGGGACAGATGAGTTAGTAGACTGGGATGGGAAGAATGCAGAGCCAAGATGTTGGTGGGAGACAGAAATGAAGAGAAGGCTGTGGTTAGGCTCCTTGTGGAAGTGAGCTGGGGAGCAGGGTGCCAGATCCTAAACACTTAACGTCATTTCTGCAGATATTGTTTAACAGTGGAACAAAAGCCTTTATTTCTAGTTGAACTGGTTATACTTGTGGACTGTGGAGCCCAGATAACAGGGTATGAGACACAGTGGTAGAGTTTGGTTTTGACATGCAGTGTTTTGTGTTTGGTACGTGCATCTTCAACCTCAGTCTTGATATCACAAGCTCCTCATGGAAACTACAGAAAATGAGAGCCAGCTCTGCTCAGCTTCTCTGAGGTTTCACTAGTTTAATGGAACTGCTCTGTTGCTGCCTTCATCAGAAATATATAAAACACTGAGGAGGAGTATCACAAAGCTGAAGTTCTTCTTAAAGAAGAACCTCTAAGTTCCCATAATTTTCTCCCCTTGGTGGAAGAGGGTTGGAGATCATACAATTATTTCAACTGGCAGTATGCCTGTTCCTGTGATCTTGTGCCCTAGCTGATGCCTCTAAAGAAGAATGCAAGAAACAGGTTTATAAACAATGAAAAAAGCATAGGCAATAGCTGCCTGTTCTTAGATAGTAGGCAGATGTGAGCCAGCAGTCTTTCTTTCTCTTCCTAGAGATTATGATGGGATTGGAGAAGGGGTGGTGTTACTGGGATTTGTTAAGACAAATTTTCAATATAGTTGAACAGTACAAGTTGGCAACTATGAAGCTCATCCCCTTGATTTCCCAACCTGACAATCTCTGATGTCATGCCAGTGGAAACAGATTTCTGCAACGTCAATTACATGTAATGTTCAAACTGAGGCTTCTGAATATGTATGATACTTGTCTAGTTAAAGATTTTTATTGCATTTAAAGACAAACCTTCACCTACGAAAATGTGCAATCTCCTTGAACAGGATTGTACAAGGAACTTATCCAAATTACACTACTCTGCATGACAACTCTTTTTCCTGACTGAAAGTCAGGACTGAAGCCTGAACCCAGAAATAACTTGGAAAACACTGTTAGTCATGACTAAGATCTTTTTTAATCCTATTCAACAATTGCAAGTTCTGATTTTTTTTTTTTTAATCTGAGTTCTTGGTTTACTTTGGAAGCAAATAGAAATTAACTTGGTATAAAATCCTGTAGCATGCTGGCTGAACATGGAGCAGTCTATGTTAGCGCTGGCACCTGAAGTATTGATGAGAAAAATCTTTAACTAAAAGATCTGTAACTGAAGCTTCTACCTTATTACAACCTAAAATATTTAAGTCTGTGAAAATGTGTTGGGTCAGCATTCCAAGTCTAGTTTTACTTTTGTACCAGCATGCAGAGCAGCTTGATCCAATGCAATTTGCAGCTTAAACATTGTAGTTTGTTTGAGATCAGTTCATAGTAACATGAAGTCTTTGTGTGGTGAGTAGACAGGCTTTTAAATATTTCTCCGGCTGGTCCTTCTTTCCAGGCCTTAGACCTTCTTGCCAACAGTGCTGCTGGGCTTACGATAATACTCCGTGGCCCAAGTCCAACAACAGATTTCTTTCATATTTTTTTCCAGGCCTATGACAACACTGTGGCTTCATATTGCAATCTTTTATTTTGGGAGCCAGAAGGCTAAATTCTTTAGGCTAGTCTACTAGAGCTTGGCTGACTCAACTCTAGTTAAAGATCTAGCCTTTACACCAGGTAATCATATATCACCTTGATGTTTATCTCCATGTTTTCATGTTTCTCCATGTTTTTCAGCTGCCTTCAGGTCTCTTCTTGAAAAGGAGATACAGTTATGTTCATAACGTAAGGTACATAGACAGTATAGGCTTCACTGATGTGTTCACTAATGTGGTTAGTTTGCCCTGAAGTTCAGTGCAGCGTTCATACGCTACCTATTTTGAAACAAAATTATTTGGAATCTTTAACCAGTTGTTCTGTATTGTACTACGGTGTGAACATTACTGAGCACTTTATTCTGATTCTTTTATCCACTGTGCAGTGTCACTTCCAACCTACTGGATTGCTTCTCAGCTCTTGAACTGTACCTAGAGATTCATAGTTCTTCAAGAGAAGAATCTCTGGATGCACGTGTTTGTTATGACAGTGTCTTCTAAACAAAGGCAAAGGGCCTCCCTAAAGCCTTGGTCTCCATGTCCTGAGGAGCACTGGCTGAAATGCATTTGAACTTATGGTGGGGCATGTGTTTGTGCTCTCAGGAGGAAATGAACTTTGCTTTGAAGTGATGTTACTGGTGCCAAGTACAACATCAACAGAGCAAATGTAAAAAGTCTCACTGATATCTCTTTCTAGTCCTGGATGATCATCTGAGAAGGGGATTCCTCTCTGCAGTCAGGAACCATATGAGCTAACAAATATAATGTTACGGAAAAACTTTGCTCACAGTCATAGTTGGCTTGCTATTATGAAACCTGGTTATACTATTCAATTTTCTTGGAGAAAGGTCTCAGTCTCACTGACTTTTTTTTTTTTGACTTTTCCTACCCTCTGTTCACAAACTTTCATTATTGTATGCATTAAACATCACATGTTGCAAAATAAGCATGTATATTAAATTAAAAATAAATCAATAAATCAATAGAACAGATACAATAGTGTACTCCAAACCTGAGGCTGAGTTTTCTTGAGGTAAAAGGTTCAACTTGGTTTATCTAGGTATTTCAGAGATATGCATAGACATTTTACAACACTGTAAAAGAAACAAACAAACAAACAAAAAGCTAGCTAGCTAGTCCAGGCCTTTTTTTTAGCATATACATTTGAAAAGAAATAGGCACTCTCAGGGACTCCCAGACCACTTCCTTTTTTCCCCTATCTCCTGGACCAGCTGTAGAAACATTGTCCTGGCCAAGAGAAATGCTGAACATCTTCCTGGTTTGCTAGTTGTATTTATGAGCAGCTCCTCCTTTGTTACCTGGAGACATGCTTGAAGCAAAGTAACAACCACCATTATAAGAACAGCCTGAAGAGCTGCAGTGCATCACATGCAGTGATGAAAAGATACTCCTTTCACCTATGTTTTTTGTTTTTGAAACCAGCCCAGCCAGCTAAATTGCAATGCTTGCTGTATTCTCACTTGCCTTTTTGTTATCTGCCTGGTAGCTCTGGTGCCGTTTTTCCTTTGAACTTATTTTGCATATCAAGTGTTTTATTGAAACTCAGCAAGATTAGATCTATTCTGCTTTTTTTTTTTTTCCCCTATGAAATCAGTTATCTCAAGTTTGTGGCTATAGACTAGTGTCGTCCTGCCTTGCTTTCCTTTTGCAGTTGCAAGTTCTTGTTGCTTACTTCAGCTCTGATACACCTGTCTGAAAGTCCATCTGACTCAGTTCATTAAACTCAGAAAGGTGATTCTCCCTTGCCCCCATTTTCACCCCTTAAAAAGAGTTCTGTGCCAGGTAAGTGAGTTGAATTGCTTTGCAAATTATCAGAGGGTTTCCAGTGCTAGCACAAGGCACAATGGTGACAAGCTTTCCTTATGCTGGTGCCTATTAGAAAACTATCAGGTCAGTTCTTTGTAATCCCGTATTGTGGTTTACTCTGCTGTTGGTTTGTCCTGGCCTGTAACTTTTCAAAATGTTTTGCAGAGTTGTCTAATTCATTTTTCCTTGTTTTGGGCTATCTGCACCTGATTTACTTTTGACCAGGTTTACTAGTTTATATTAAATACTAGTTTAGTATTTCTTGCACTACATGTATTTAACCAATAGAGTACTTGTCCTCTGTGTAGTACTCATGGAATTTAGGAAAGAAATCATCCTTATTTCACCTGGAGTATACTGAGCTCTGAATTTTTGTTTTCAGTTTACACCAGGTAAATCTGACTTTATCTGAACACCCTGCTTTTGCTTATATTCTTTACAGCATTGCTGTAGACACAAGCAGGAAAATCATGAGAATTACCAGGAGATGCTGAAGAGCATCATAGCTTAACAGGGTTTGTTGCTTTTAAAATGGCACCTTTTTAATCTGAACAAGAAAAAAAGTTCTGTTGGAAAAACTAATTAATAAAGAAGGTTGTGATGATGGCCAACAGGGTAAATGCAGCTTGTTTTAAATACTCGTCCTTTGAACAAAGTGGATGGATTTAGCATGCTTGCATTGACATGGCACAAGTTCTGAGCAGCCATCTCCCTGAAGAAATTTCCTGGTAATGGGGAAGCTGCGAACACAATGGCATTATGCCATCATCTGAGGAGGATTATGAACTTCCATCTAGTTTCAAAAGGGTCCAATAGAAATTGTGGGAATACTCCACTGTCTGGGATAAAAAGATCATAGAATAGCTCAGGTTGGAAGGGACCTTAAAGATCAGCTAACTCCAACCCCCCTGCCATAGGCAGGGATGCCACCCACTAGATCAGGTTGGCCAAGGCTCCACCCAGCCTGGCCTTGAAGATGTACAGGGTCTGGCTGTGATGAAGTTAACTTTCCCTACAGCAGCACATACCATGTTGCACTTCGCGCTCCTAGCTAGAGTAGTGTTAATACTGCACCAATGTTTTGGCTGTTGCTGAGCAGTGATGGCACAGCATCAAGGCTCTCTCTCCAATTTCCAACCTTCCCTCTCTACCCGAAAAAAAAAGGCTAGGAGTGGGCAAGAGGTGGTGAGAGGACAGCTGACCTATACTGACCAAAGGGATATTCCACACCATAGGGCATCATGCTCAGCAATAAAAGCTGGGGGGGAAAGGGGGAGGAGAAAGATGTTAATATGAAGGTGTTTGTCTTCCAAAGCAACCATTATGTGTATTGAGGCCCTGCTTCTTAGCAAGTGGCTGGACTTAGCAAGCTTGCTAGTGGGAAGTAGAGATGAGAAGCTTGCTTTTCTTGATCACTCTTTCATTAACCTGCTTCTATCTTAAACCCATAATTTTTTCCCACCCTCAAATTTTTCTTCCATTTTATTATCTACTCTCACTGAGGAGGAGGGTGAGAGCAGCAGTGTGATGCCTAGTTAACTACTGGTGTTAAACCTCAACAAAAGGACATTAACACTAGAAATATTTACAGGTCAGTCAGTCTCACCTCTATGCCTGGCAAGATCATGGAGCAGATCTTCCTGAAAACTATGCGAAGGCATGTGGAAAATAAGGATGTGACTGAGGATAGCCAACATGGCTTCACTGAAGGCAGATCATGCCTGACAAAGCTGGTGGCTTTCTACAACAGTTACAGCATTGGTGGACAGGGGAAGAGAAACTGACATCTTCTGCTGTATTGGGTTTATGTGGCAAGGTTTTGGTACTGGGGAGCTGCAGGGGTGGCCTCTGTGAGAAGAGTCCAGCAGCTGCCCCATGTTAGATAAAGCATGTTTCAAACAGCTCCAAAAGGGACCTGCAGCTGGTCAGAGCCAAGTCAATGAGAGATGTTGTTTGTGCCACTGTGAGAGCAGATTTGAGAAAACAGGGAAAAACAAAACAAAAACTGCGGCACAACAGCAGCTGGGAAAGTGAGGAGGGAAAAACAGCCCTGCAGACACCTTAGGTCAGTGCAGCAGGAGGGCAGGAGGTGCTCCAGGCACGCAGCAGCAGTTCCCCTGCGGCCTGTGGAGAGGCCCCTGGTGGAGCAGGCTGTCCCCCTGCAGCCCACGGGTCCCACACGGAGCAGATCTCCACGCTGCAGCCCGTGGAGGAGCCCCCGGTGGAGCAGGTGGATGTGGCCTGGAGGAGGCTGCGGCCCATGGAGAGCCCCCGCAGGAGCACGCCCCGGGCCGGAGCTGCAGCCCGTGGAGAGGAGCCCCCGCAGGAGCAGGGGGTCTGGGGGGAGCTGCCGCCCGTGGGGGACCCGTGCTGGAGCAGTTTGCTCCTGGGGGATGGACCCCGTGGTACGGAGCCGTGTGGGAGCAGTTCTTGGAGAGCTGCTGCCTGTGGGCAGCCCCCGCAGGCTCAGTTTGGGAAGGACGGCATCCCGTGGGAGGGACCCCGCGTGGAGCAGGGGCAGAGAGGGACCGGGAAGGAGCAGCAGAGACGAAGTCTCAGGGACTGACCACAGCCCCCATTCCCTGTTGCCCTGTGCTGTTCAGGGGTAGGATGTAGAAGAGGATCATGGGGGAAGGTGTTTTTGGTGTGTTTTTGTTTTTAGTTTCTAACTTCCCTAGCTTGTTAGCAACGTGTAACAAATTACATTAATCTTCCTATGCTGAGTCTGTTTTGCCCATGACGATAATTGTTGAGTGATCTCCCTATCCTTATCTCAACCCTTGAGCCCTTTTCTTTATATTTTCTCCCCCTTTCCTGTTGAGGATGGGGAGTGAGATAGTGGTTGTGGTGGAGGTTGGCTGCCCATCTGAGTTAAACCACGTTGACCTGGATTTGTTGAAAGCATTTGATGGTGTCCCCTATTAGATCCTAGTCTCTAAATTGGAAAGACATACATTTGATGGATGGACCACTCAGTGGTTAAGGAATTGGCTGGTTGGTCATACTCAAAGAGCTGAGGTCAGTGGCTCATTGTCCAGGTAGAGATCAACAATATGCCTCATGTCTGAACAAAAATGGAAACAGAGTGTTTGTTACATTAACAAGAAGTATGCTGCAGCTATAAATGAACATTTTAACTAAGTCAGTGTGAAGTACAAGAAAATCAGGTTATATTTGGTATACTTAAATACATCTTGGTCCCCTCTACTAGGATCTGCATGTGTGGACCTCACTGGAAGAAAATAGAATCATAGGGGGAGAATCCCCTCCCTCACCCTGCTGGCCACACTGCTTTTGATGCAGCCCAGGATATGGTTGGCCTTCTGGGCTGCAAATACATTTTGTCAGCTCATGCTGAGCTTCTCATCCACCAACTACCCCAAGTCCTTCTCCTCAGGGCTGTTCTTAATTCATTCTCAGCATTTGTGCTTGGGATTGCCCCAGCCCAGATGAAGGAATAATGGAATTAGTTTTTGTTTTTCTCTTTTGTTTTCTCTTTTCTCATATTTTCCTGGAGAATAGCAAAGAAGGAAAAAGATTCTTGGTGAGAAATACATTAGACACAAGAGACTTGCAAGGGTATACTTTCATATCCTTCAGCTGGGATTTGTCTTCAATTCACAAGTAAGAGCTAGGAGCTTCTTTTAGCACCAAGAGAGCTAACTCAGTTCTTCACTCAAGTGATGTCTTAGGAAAATCCTAAAATCCTTTTTTTTTTTTTTTCCTAGACAAAGCCTGAGAGAAACTTATTTTGAAACACCAATGAATTTATGCTGACTTAACGTTTGTTGGGAGCAAAGGGGTTTTCTTCTTGTCTTACATACAAAAAAAAAAAAGAGGACAAGTTAAAGCTTAAAGATTCAAATTAAACTATCTTCCTTTTTCCATTTGAAATGATTATATTTAAGATCCTCACATCATAATGACAAAGGTAAGGTCATATTTCCATTCTTTTTCATCTCTGAGCCTCTCCTGTATATACAGAATTTAACTCCTCATTCTATTTCGTTGAGGAAGACTGATACCCACCATCCAGCTATTTCTGTATTGCCATTCTGCTGGTTTGTCCGAGATGCTTAAACATGAATGGGAGCAAGATCAGATAACTGTGAAGTCCTAACAAATAATATCCTAGCATGCGTCTAAAAATCCATTAATTTTAAACAAAACTTAGCAGTCATTTTATCTTAACACTTCATTATTTTGAGCAAAATATGCAAATTTGGAAGAACTTTGGTAATGTGAATCTTTGCAAGGTGCTTTTTGACAGTTCTCTAGATACACAGCATTAGTGTATTTTAAACTTTTCTTGTGCTTATCAAACATGCATTGACAGTTTATCTGTGAAAGGAAATATGGAAGTTACTGAGTATTTTGTTGTATTGCTTATTATTGGTTTTTAGTCATCCATAATCTGAACAATAGAATTAAATTACTTGCAGTGCCATTTTAAAGAAGAAGGCATATTTGCATCTGCACAGAAACTTTTGAGAAATGTCCTTTTAAAAAAAAAAAAAAGAAAAGAAACTTTGTTCAAGATCAAATTGAAGTTTTTAATATCTGGTAAAAAAAATATTGAAGAAGAAGGAAACTTTGAGAGAGATTTAAAAAGGAATAGTGAGGTTTTTATTTTGTAAAAGCTTTAAATTATACTTTGATTAAACAGAACTTATTTTTCTTTGATAAAATGAACTTTCCAATTAGCTTTAGTAATATGATGCTTTACAGAAGTGGGTACTAAGCTCCTGTAAGTCAGACACTGCTTTTGTTAGACTTATCCCAAATACTGTTCTAAAAAAATGTATAGGGCATGAACCCATTATAAATTAAAACAATTTGGAGAACCACAGTAAGGTGTTTGTTTGTTTGTTTTTAATTCCTATGAAGAATGACCTTTTTCCCCCTATTTTCTCCACAACTGATCTTAAAAAGGTTATCCCTCAAGGAGTTATAGTGTATACATATCCTCTTTTACCTTGTGTGGCATGATAATTTTTCCTTAGCCACAGAAAATACGAAGTTATTCTCTTTTTGTCCATAACTCTGTCAGCTGTTCTTTCTTCTTAGCCCATTCGTCAGTATTTGCCTAGATAAATTTATTTAGACTAGAAGCCTCAATATTTACACCAGACCTCGAGCTAATCCTAATTTCACTCTTCAAGTGAATGGGAAGACTATTGCATACAGGGCTGTGCAACCCCGTACATGCTAATAATCATTTCAAATACAGCTTCCATCGTCTCATTTAAAATACAGATACACTGCATCCTGTGATGTACTAATACATATGTGTGTATATATAGAGATATATATTTCTCCCACTACTTGGGTTAAAGAATTGAGATGTAAATTCTGTAGTGTGCTAAGGAGACTTGGAGAGGAACTGAGGACAAACTGCTTAACTGTATATACATTATTCAAAGTGCAGGTCGAGGATTTTATTTATTTATTTTGTTTCCTTTTTTGCATCTCATTTACTAAAGGATTCCAAGACAAGCTGCTTCTCCTTCTAACTTCTCTGCATTTGTTCTTCTATGAAGAAAGGCTAAGAGAGCTGGGACTGTTCAGCCTGAAGAAGAGAAGGCTTCAGGGTGACCTCATTGCAGCTTTTCAATACTTAAGTATTGATTAAAGGGGGTTTAAAAAAGAGACTGAGAACAACTTTTTTCTCAGTCAAATAATGACAGGACAAGGGGGAATGGTTTTAAACTAAAAGAGGGGAGATTTAGATTAGATGTTTGGAGGAAATTCTTCACTCAGAGGGTGGTGAGGCCCTGGAACAGGTTGCCCAAAGAAGCTGTGGATGTCCCATCTCTAGAGGTGTCCAAGGACAGGTTGCCCTAGGCAACTTGATCTAGTGGGTGGACATCCTGGCAGGGGTGTTGGAACTAAGTGGTCTTTAAGGTCCCTTCCAACCCAAGCCATTCTATATGCTATATGTTATATTCTGTTTCACATACCTTCATCACTACAGTACTGACATAGAGTACTATTGCACACTATGAGTGAGGTGGAAAACTAAAAGGAGCAGCACTTAACTGAATGCAACAGCAGTTTTCTGAATCCCTACCAGTCACGGTAGATGCTCTGCAAAATATCTTCAAAACCTTCACTTCCAGGATTGTTTTGGTTATTGAAGCATTCTTCCTGAATAAGATGCTTGATTAAATTACTATATTTCTAATTTTGTAATTCAAGAACAGACTTCCCTTTGCATTTGTATTGCCAGGCAAAGTACAACTTGTCCAGGGAAGGAAGGAATGAGCCTTTCATATTGCCCCATATTACTGCCACAGTGTGAGGAGGATGCCATGAATGTTTTGTTCCTTCACTGCAGCTAAAATAGTTTTAAGATAATGACTTACATACATTATGGTATGTGAGACCTGTGTTTTCATTCTGTTTCTGCCCCCTCCCTAATGTAAAATAAATGAATAAATGGCAGTTCATAGGGTGTCTTCAAAAGATGCTGTAATGAGAATTCTTGATGTTAAAATCCTTTTCTAGGCCCATTCCTTGGCTATCTTGATCATTAGGAGCCAACATACATTGCTGGGACAGCATGATTTTTGCTATGGTCATAGAAGAACTTGAATGTAAAGCTGAGGCTCATCAAAGTCTGAGAGACCCGTAACACTACCTCTGCTCTTCTCTTGGTGATTTGGTTGACTCTCTGGAGAGATAACAAACTCAAATAGGGAATACAGAGAAACTTTAGATTTGAATATCAAGAAGAAAGGTAAGCTAATGCATACTGGGAAGATGGGCACTTGTTCTTATTTACAGAAAATGGGAAAAAAAGGATGGATTTGTTTATGGTAGAATAAAAATTACGTAGTCAAGAGTTTTCCTAGCTTGGGGCACAGAAAAAGGCTTGCAGTGAGACAGTGGGAAAATCTCGGTGAAAACAGATCCATGGGAAATATTACTGTTTCCTGATGGGCTCTGATAGAACAGTCATGTGGAGTATCACAGGAAACACAGATCAGCCAGGATAAATCTGCATGAGAGTCCATGGACATGGGGCATCCAAACAGCAGCTTCCATAGAGTGTCTTTTCACCATAAATTGCTAGAATCTGAAGACCAACACACATCAGTTCAGTTCAACAAATCAAAACTTTATTTCAGCTAAACTGAGGCTTTTTTTCCTGCACTTGGATTATCAACTCACTTTAATGGAAACTGCATTTGTTTTAAAACCCTTCTGAAAGAAAACTCCTTACTAAGTCAAATACCATATATATTTGAGCAGGAAATGCCTTTCATTTTTAAAAACTTTTTCACGTTTTTTATAGTCCTTTGATATAACATCATCCTGGCTACGTGGCATATTATTGTATGATTTTACATGATGTAGAAATAACTCAGATGGTCAAGAGATAAAGGTATTTGAGGCAGTCACCTTAGAAGTATAATCAATACAATCAAGGTTATTACTACTGTTGAGAAGACAGCTAAAAGACGTTGGATGCTTCTACTCTATTTCTCCCTTTCATATGAAAGGATTTGCAGTTATTTCCTCAATTTAATGGTGGAGGAATGTGATATTTAACTTGACGGATATCTTCTCCCCTCTCCGTCATCCACCTCCCAATAAAAACTTGTCTAACTTCAAAGTTTTCACAAATTAAAATCTGGTTACCAAAGCAGCTCTCAGCATATATCAACATGCCTTAAAAATAAAAACACTTATTCAAAAGCTGTGCAGTTACCGGTGGCTTCCTTGGGGTTGGGTGTGTACTTTTTTCCATTTGGTTCAGACTGAAATGGTGGGAAGATGACCTGTTGGCACTCACTGCTTAAAGAATTCACGTGTAGTGCTCCAATGTTAGAAGTTAAGCCCTAATTTTACTGGGGGCGCTTGCAGTATGCAGGCCTGGTTACCCAATGAATCCTGGTGCTGAGTTTTCTGTGAAGGTTGCTCTGCCTTGGGATACAGTGCTTCCAAACAGCCCCTTCACTACCTTCAGTGAGTTTTGGCATAAATTCATATTGCTGTGAAAGTTTTCTTTTCATAGTGCTTATATGTGTCCATATGTTTAGCTTAGGATTTTACTGAAAGAAAATAGATTAACAGAAAACTTTCATAACCATAGCATACACTGCTCATACATACATATCCTTATGCACGTACATGCACAAACAGGCAGTACTGTATTACCAAATTCAATCTGATACAGTACGTTAACTTTTTTTTTAAATGCCATCCAAAACTAGAAATATACCAGATTCTATTGTGAAATTGTATATTTACAGTATTCAAGTCATCCTACAGAAAAGGGAAGAAATAACAGACTTAGTGAACATTTTGTCCCTAAAACATCTTAAACCTTCCTTATTGCACAAGTAACCACAGAGTATTTTCTGCCACAGCTGTTTTTCATGTCTGATGTAATTGTTTTGTTAAACATTATTTGTTTGCATTAACCAGATACTGTTATTACTGTGGATACTCATTAAAACATGCCCTGTGCCCCTCTGAGGTGGGGATTTTCAAAAGTTCATAGGATTGGCTTAAGTTTGCAGAAATGACCTAAATGGGAAAGGCTGCCATTGGATCTCTTTCCATGTTTATCAACAATTTTTGTAATTGTGTGTAGTCAAATATAGTTACATTAACCTTAAAAACAAGCATAACCAGCAAGAACAAATTTGGAAAAAATAGAAAATAAAAAAATATAGACATGACAGAAATGTCAGTGAGTATTTGTGACAAATTTAACATTTTGCTTTTTTTTTAAATAGAGTGCAATTTTCCTGCAAAGCTTAATTTTTTTTTCCTGAATACTGACCAAATACAATTTGGTCACAACTACTTTGTGCAGTTTTAAGATGCCTGGTGGTGTCTAGAATCATGGTAATTAAAATACACCACTTTCAAATGACATTCAATTGCTCGTTGTAGAGAAATCCAGATACCATGCTACCACACTGCCAGGGTTTGACAAGCACAGTATTTATAGGCTGTGAAGAAGAAAATGGGCCCAGGACATAGCAAATAATGCTATCTGTGGCCCTGTCTTAATGCTTCTGGACTACAAAATAGTCACATGCACTTGCTTGAAATGCATTAGCATGGTTAGTATGCTTGTTAGTCAGCATTAAAAAGGCTGTCATGTGAATCTAATTTGGTTGAGATTGCATGAAAATACTGATTTGCCTGTCAAGAAAGAGCTTTAAAAATCTGTCAAAGTTAATGGATGAGGAAACACTATAATATATACAAAGTAAGTGTAAAAAGGCAGATCTTGACCTTTTACTCACCTCTTTTTTTTCTTCTTTTTTTTTTTTTTTTTTTTTTTCCCAAAATATAAATGAAGGTTACCCAATGGCATTCACAACTGGTTACCAGAAATATTTTCACAGGTTATGTTTTCCTTGTGGAAGACATTGCTGCAGCCAATGGCAGGGCATAGTCAGGATTCCAGAAAGAATTGAATGTTTTTATGGATAGCAAAAATATCTACATGATTAAATGTATCTGGGGAAATATTTCAAATCATTCAAACAAAACAAATTACACTGATCACTTCTCCTGTGAATGGCTTATTGCATATCTTCTATTGATGGATGGCTTGTATCATTCTTTCAAGCTTTCTGGTCCTTTCCCATCTATAACATACCTTCCTTCCTTTTTTTTCAGTCTGACAGCATTGCAGTTAAAACTTGTCGGGTGTGTTCTCCCATCCACTCCTATGAATTTCTTCTTTCACCACTAACAAATCAAAAATCTTCTGGGAAGTACTGGTCTGGGAGCTGTTATAGGCATGCTTCCAAAGCCATGAAGGAAGTCTCTCAGATGAGGTATGAGTTTATTAACAGGGAGGTACCATGTGCATCTGTAGCTCTGTTGTGTGGTCACTTGGCTCTGCTGGCTCCAATCTGGCTCTAAAGCTGCTATGAGAGGTTCAGACACAGAAATGATGAGAATCCTCCCCTAGCGCCTTTCTTACTAGCCATTCACAAGATGAGGTATAGGATGGGGTAGACAAGAGTCTCAGAAAATGTGACAGTGCTATGTCTTACCTCACTTCCTTGTTGCATGTTTGTTAGCAAGATGGCTCTAGAAACAGCAGTTAGAGAAATGAAAGCTTAATTTTAATGAAATATAAATGAGTTCATTAAGCACTTTTCCACCTTTTGAAATCTGTATTATGATTTCTGATGTAGCTTTCTGTAACAGATTCTGTAACAGAATCTTCTCCCTCTCCTTGGTAGCTTTTTACTCACAAGCACAAAGATTTTTGTGTTCATCATCTGTCAGTCAGCATAAGGTACCTTGCATATTCTTGCACTGACAAGATTCAGTCTATTGCAGTACCTTTATATTTCAGCAGTCCCGTTAACAATCTTTCATTATGTGGTGCAGCACAGGCTGAATTTCAAACCGTCACTAGTACTTAAAACTACACGTGCAAAGAAAGGTGCTTTACAGTCTTAGAAAACTCCAATGAACATGGCAGGCATTAAGTTGATGCTGCAGTTCTGAATGGGATGAACAAGCAAATAAAAGCCTTGAAAAAAGACAACCTCTCACCTGTGAGCTTTTTGCTGTTTGTGGGCTGATATTCTTTGTTACTTTACATTCTATCAGTTGGGTCTCCAGTCTTGATGGAATAGGAGAGACTAGCATGCTGAACCAACTTTAAGGTACTTCTCCACTTAATGAAATCCATGAGTCAAGTCAGATACCTGGACTGCTCACTGACACTTAAAGAGAAACAATTGTCCTATGCATGTAAAAATGATGAACCAAGCTAACTACAAATCATATGAGCAGACCTCTGGGAAAGGCCAAGAAGCAGAATAGAGCCATGGAGTCCTGTGGGATAATTTCTGCTGGGGTTCTGCCTCAGTAGAAAATTCTGCTGGGGGGGGGGGGGGGGGGGGGGGCGGGGGAGGGAGGGGAAGAGCTCTCGAGGAAAAATAGCTCACTTAAACCAACAGCCATAGCACTCCTGAAATGAGAACATGCTGATAAAGTGATGCTGCATTTCCTAGTGGGTTCAGATGAATAACCAGTCAATCAATCATGCCTGGCTGTTTTCTAAATTTGTAATGTATCTGACTTGAGTTCCATACCCATAGAATACAATTTTCTATTTCTCTGTCTAGTCTGATAACAGCTTAAGTGATAGACATATATTCTGCTTGGATAAAATGAAGGAGTAGAGTTTCAGGAAGACACCAGAAACCAATTTTTAATAAAAAGTAACAAGTAAAACTATTCTGTCTAATTGCATAGTGACAGCTTTGTCAAAGAATTAATGTCTAATGGTTGAAGGACACACTAGGAACCTTATGCTCGAGTCTGCGCTGACCTACTTTACAGTCTTGGCTGAATCATTTATTTTCTCTTTAGCTGTATCATCATTCAGCAAGGTAGCTCTGGAAATACAGGAATGTAAACCTTTCTTTTTATCCATTTGGATTTTTAGGGGGGTTGGCTGCTTTAGTTTTGTTTTTATTCTCTCATGAAATGTTATACATCTGTAACTGCATACTTTTATTAAAAATGCTTGCTGCATTATGTTTGGAGAATGTTGTTGCTGAACTATTTGTCTGCAAAAATGAAACTCTAAGGTCCTTAAAACTGTTAGATTTTCCCCACACACTGATTTCTTTATTTTTTAAGAAACTAAAGAAAGTGTTGAGAGCATTTGTTCAAAGAAATTCTTTGCTTATGTTATGATCTCTATTAGTTGTTCCTTGACAACTTGATCTCTGTTATAAGGTTTTTTGTGGTTTTTTTTTTCAGACTTTTGGTTTCCATGACAGCTCTTCATTCCTCAACCCTTCCTACTCCTTTGGTTTGGATATTATGACAACTGGTCTTCTGATGATTGTGGCTTGCCGGTAACTATAATGTCTAGAATGTGTGTCCTCTTACCTACTTAAACTCTGGTCTCTTCCCAGACTGGAGAAGACCTTTCGTCTTCTTTCAACGTATTTCTTATTTTGTGTGTGGGTTCACCAGTTGCATTTCCTTATATTTTGTTAGCTCTCTTCCTGAAAATACTTTCCAACATACTCTGAGCACAGAATCATAGAATTACAGAATCAGAGTGGATTGGGTTGGAAGGGACCTTAAAGATCTTTTAACTCCAACCCCCCTGCCATGGGCAGGGACACCTCCCTCTAGACCAGGTTGCTCAAAGCCCCATCCAGCCTGGCCTTGAACACTTCCAGGGATGGGGGAAACTTCTCTGGGAAACCTGTACCAGTGCCTCACCACCCTCATAGTAAAGAACTTCTTAATATCTAATCTAAATCTACTTCTTTTAGTTTAAAGTCATCCCCCCTTGTCCTATCACTACACTCACTGACAAAGACTCCCTCCTCAGCTTTCTTGTAGGCCCCTTTTAGGTAATGGAAGACCGCTGTAAGGTATCCTTAGAGCCTTCTCTTCTCCAGGCTGAACAACCACAATTCCCTCACCCTGTCTGAACAGAAGTGTTTCAGGCCTTTTATAATATTGGCCCTCTTCTGGACTCATTCTAATACATACATGTCCTTCTTGTCCTGGGGACCCCAAAGCTGAACAAAGAACTCCAGGTGGGGACTCACAAGAGGAGAGTAGAGGAGAATCACCTCCTTTGCCCTGCTGGCCACACTTCTTTTGATGCAGCCCCGGATAAAGTTGATTTTCTGGGCTGCAAGTGCACTTTGATGGCTTATGTGGAGTGTCTCATCAACCGACACCCCCAGGTCCTCCTTCTCAGGGCTGTTCTCAGTCCAATCTCCAAACAGCCTGCATTTGTGCTTGCAATTGCTGTGGCCCAGGTTCAGGACCTTGCACTTGGCCTTGTTGTAACCTCATGAGGTTCACACAGGCCCACCTCTCAAGCTTGTCCAGGTGCCTCTGGATGGCATCCCTTCCCTCTGGTGTGTTGACCGCACCAGACAGCTTGGTGTCAGCAGCAAACTGGCTGAGGGTGCACTTAATCCCACTGTCCATGTGTGGTGTTTTTTCTCATCTGGGCAGCCAACCTCCACCACAACTGCTCTCACTATCTACCCTCAAAACGGAAGGGAGAGAAAATATAATGAAAAAGGCTCAAGGGTTGAGATAAGGACAGGGAGATCACTCAACAGTTATCATCATGGGCAAAACAGACTCAGTATAGGGAGATTAATGAAATTTGTTACATATTACTAACAAGCTAGAGAAGTTAGAAACTAAAACTATCTTCCCCCCATCCACCCTCTTCTGTGTTCTCCCCCTGAGCAGCGCAGGGGAACAGGGAATGGGGGCCACAATCAGTCCATGACACTTTGTCTCTGTCACCCCTTCCCGGTCACTTGCTGCCCCTGCTCCATATGGGGTCCCTTCCACGGGATGCTGTCCTTCCTGAACTGAGCCTGCGGGGGCTGCCCACAGGCAGCAGCTCTTCAAGAACTGCTCCCACACGGCTCCATACCACGGGGTCCATCCATCCCCAGGAGCAAACTACTCCAGCACGGGTCCGCCACGGGCGGCAGCTCCCCCCAGACCCCCTGATCCTGCGTGGGCTCCTCTCGAAGGGCTGCAGCTCCGGCCCAGGGCCTGCTCCTGCGGGGGCTCTCAATGGGCCGCAGCCTCCTCCAGGCCACATCCACCTGCTCCACCGGGGGCTCCTCCACGGGCTGCAGCGTGGAGATCTGCTCCGTGTGGGACCCATGGGCTGCAGGGGGACAGCCTGCTCCACCAGGGGCCTCTGCACAGGCCTCAGGGGAACTTGTGCTGTGTGCCTGGAGGACCTCCTGCCCTCCTGCTGCACTGACCTTGCGTGTCTGCAGGGCTGTTTTTCCCTCCTCACTTTCCCAGCTGCTGTTGTGCAGTAGTTTTTTCCCTTTCTTAAATCTTCTTTCACAGCAGTCCAACCAACATCATTCATGGCTCAGCTCTGGGCAGTGGCGGGTCCCTTTTGGAGCCGGCAGGAGCTGGCTCTGCTCTGACATCAGGCAGCTGCTGGGCTCTGCTCACAGAGGCCACACCTTGCAACTAAACCCTTGCCACATAAACCCAACATGCCACGTTGCCAACAAAGGTGTTTAACGGTACCAGTCCCGATACTGATCCCTGAGGAACACCACTCATTACTGATCTCCACTTGGACATTGAGCCATTGACCACTACTCATTGAGTGTTACTACACTGCCAAATCCTTACCCACCGAGTGGTCCATCTGTCAAATCCATGCCTCTCCAATTCAGAGACAAGGATATCATGGGGGACAATGTCAAGTGCTTTGCACAAGTCCAGGTAGATGTCAGTTACTCTTCCCCTGTCCACCAATGATGTAACCCCACTGTAGAAGGCCATCAGACTGGTCAAGCAAATGTCATCTACCCTTAGTGATCCATGTTGGCTGTCACCGATCAATTTTTATTTTTCATGTGCCTTAGCTTCGTTTCCAGGAGGATCTGCTCCGTGATCTTACTCATCACTGAGGTGATACTAACTGGCCTGTGGTTCCCTGGCTCTTCCTTTTTTCCTTTTTTTTTTTAAAAAAAAGGGGATTGTTTCCCCTCTTCCAGTCAGTGGGAACTTCACTGGATTGCCATGACTTCTCAAATAAGATGGATAGTGGTTTAGCAACTACATCTGCCAGTTCCCTCAGGACACACGGATACATCTCTTCAGGCCCCATGGACTTGTACACCTTCAGGTTCATTAGCTGGTCTCAAACCTGATCTCCCACAGTGGGTGGTTCACCATTCTCCCAGTCCCTGCCTTTGCATTCTGGGGCTTGGGCAATGTGGTTCGAGCCCTTGCCAGTAAAGACTGAGGAAGAAGTCACTGCGAACCTCATCCTTCTCCATATCCTGGGTAATATGATGCTACCTATTATTTATGGAATATCTTCAGTCATTCCTATTTATCTTCCTTTCTTCTCCCTTAAATTCATCCATAAAACCCAACGTTTTATTTCTTGTCTGCTGAATGGCCATACTAATGATTTTAAGAATCCACAGCTTGCATGAAGCAGCTGATCTAACCTCAGAAGGTTGAAAACAGGACATATTATCTCCTCTATCCTTCCTTTTTGTTTTATCCTCCTGGAGCTCTGTCCTGCAGACCTCTCTGGACAGTCCATAATCCAGGTATACTAAGTGGAAGAATATTGCGCACAGTTATAAATTGCACTGACAGCTTATGCTTGCTTTTTGGCTCTTTGCTTATCTTAAATAAGACCACTGAAATCAAATAAGTAATTTAATAACTCAGGATAAGAGAAGGATCTGGCTTCATAAAATTACCTTTTTGTAACATTAAAATGTATGACTTCACCCCACTGAAATAAACATGTTCCACCCAACTCGTTTTTTCTTCCACATTTTTTTCACATGTGAGCTCTGTGCCATTATTTGACTGCAATATCAGTCTCAGAAGTGGAAGTTTTTTATCAGTCACAAAACCATGTGATATCTAGTTTTCTAAAATTGTGTGGTCTTTTTTTTTTTTTTCCATGTAGCATGAAATATTCTACAATCTTTTTATTCTGGGCTGGCTAAAATCTGTCCTTTTCCTATGGCACTCTGTTTTGTCTGTACTCCTACTCAGAGGTATTTCACTAGCTTATCTCCTTTCATTATTGTTTAAAGGGAGAAAGTGTTGCCAGTTGCTAGTTGATAAAATAAGAAGTGAATGACAGCAACCTACAATTTTATGAAAGAATCTGGTTTTAAAATTTAAATGTAGCTGGCGTCACTTATCTTCGTATAGCTTCTGCCTATGTGGAAAAAAAAATCTCTCTTTTTATAACTGCTTGTCAGCTGAATAATAGAATGGGGGGAGCCAACTTGAAAGACATGGCTGATTGGTGCGATTGAAAAGGCCTTTACAATTAGAGTTCTGGCAGAACACAAAAAAGAAATTGTCTGGCCATGAAGAACGGAGCCTACTTTAGAATTCCCTTTTCTCAGCCAGATAGCATGCATCACTGTTCATGCATTCTCTTGACATTGAATAGAGGACTTCAGAACTACCACCCCAAATTATCCCTTACTGTTTGGTTCTATTCGTGATATTTGTTTGGGGGAGGAAAAAAAAAAAAAAAAACCTCTATTACTGACTGTAATGGCATGTGGCTAAATTCCATTCCATTTATGCACTTAATCTCTTAAGCTTGTTTCCCCTCCCCCCATCAATATTGCAACACACACTTTACTTTGATTAACTCTTTTCATATGATGGGAAGAAAAACAAAGTTCTTTCCTTATTCTCATCTTCCCTCCCTTCACTTCATTTTACTTCCTTCTCCCCCTCCCCTTACCCCCCGACTCCACCTCAAACAGTTGTGTATGTGAATCAAAAGAGGAAGGAAGCCCTTGCAGGTGTGTTTTGGATTACAGTGGTAGAACAATAGGGCAGCCTTCAATTAACTCTATACCTATTCACAGAGAATATTTGTTCCCTCATCTCCAGTGTTATTTAGTATTTGAAACTGTCACCTACTAGGCAGTGTACCTGGTGATGAGAATAAGCTCTCATTTCTATTTGAACTATTCTATGTCACACAATTAATACCCCAGATTTTAATTCATTTATTCTTAAATAATGATCCATATGAGTGTCTCCAAGCACAAAGAAATAGCAGAATATGTACAATGGTGAGATGCATTTCCCTGCCTTGAAAACAGAAGTGGGGGAGGGAGGAAACATGTTGATAATGGCATGCATTTGACTCCTTCTTGCATGTAAAATCAACATGCTAAATATTTATTTTATATTTCCATAAATCTTGCAGATTTAAAAGCACCCCTGTCAAGGTAGCTTTCATCATTTTTACACTATATGTTTTTAAATTGCTGTTATATATAACAACCACTGAAAGCTTAACAGTGACATTTCTTTCCTGACTGAAATTCTTGCTGTTTGTAGTTACAGAGCTGCTCATTAGGGCTATTTTTATCCTTTCTTTTAAAGAAGTACAGGAGAATGTGAAGCTTCCAAATCCTGACAGTAGCTAGAGAAGGGGATAAGAAGGGTCAGCCTTAGTTCTATTCCTTTTTTTCTTTTTTTTTCTCTCTCTTTTTTTTTTTTCTGACCACCACTGTACCTATTTTATGTAGAATATTCATATTCCAGCTAAGCATTATTATTTTTTTAAGGGAATAAAGTCACTGATTACCCTGGCAAGAAAAATATATATATATATTTTAGTACAGGAAATATCACAGATCTTATGAGCAACATCTTGATTTGGGGCAAGGGGAAAACACATATTTAAAGTTTGGGGGGTTGTGATGAAAAAAATATATTTTTTTCCCATGAAATAGAGAATATATGTTTTAAACAACTCTCTATATGAATTCTGTAAATTACTCAAGACTTGCTACAGACCTTTAAGAGAGTGTGAGATGGCTGGCATTTTTGACTATGTTCCCCGATCCTAACATTTCCTCTGCAGCAAGGCTGAAAGAGAGGTGTACCAGTACTTGAATATTCAAATTATGCTATGGATCTTTTATGGAAAGTCTAAAGCTGTATCATACTTTGAGGACATTTTTGCATTCTGAATTACAGCAAACAATAAGAAAGATTCATCTTTTACTGCTTTGTATTGGTTACAACATGATTTATCTGACAAGAGACTCGTGGAGGAAGGTATCTTATTATGGAGGCAGTTTAGCCTTGCTCCAGTGTCATGTTGAAGGCTTTCCCAGTAAACATGACTATATATGAGTTAATGAGAAAAAAACTAGTTTGAGCTGGGAAGACAAAGGTGACGTGAGTATTGGTAGCCAACTTATTTTCACTTGTGCTGTTGCCTTGAATGCTGGTCTGGTTTAGTGAGGTAATCTGTTGGATCATCTGTTCTTGTACAGACATTGGATTTATTTTTGTACCATAACTGGTGAAGCCACAGTTTAAGACCAACTCCTAGGCCAGCTATAAGGATGCAGCTTTAATTATCTGGTGGCTGTGTTCTTCAATGCATCATCTTTATGTTGTTCAATCCAAAATTGCTCTGGACTGGAACTGCAAAAGTTTGATCCCAGGAGATTTACTCTAACCTTTCGATATCCACTCCTCACTCCACCCTCCTTCCTCTTTCAAATCTAGGTCAGCCCAAAGTGATAGAAATGCAGGCAACCGGAATTGCTGCCCACTTTGCAAATTTGGGCTTAAGTGTGTAATGAAGGATGATTGTGCTACCCGGCGTTATTCTCCTTGGTGCACAGCTGAGATTGCTTTCCTCACTTCAAACTCAGAGAGCTCCTATTGCTCTGTGCATGACCACTGGGCTGCCATCACCTTAAGAAAGCATCACATGCTTTCTTAATGCAATAGTCTTGTAAAGAATTTATCCCCATGAAAGTGGAGAAACAGGTAGGTACACTAACAAATGAAAATCCAAAGGCACGTCTAAATCTTCGTTCAAACTCACCATGAAAGTGACCTTTGCTCTGATCTGAAAGACCATTTCTCTTATCGGTAAATGGTATTACTCTGAAGGACAAGGGTGCTGTTTAACAGTATAAAGGTTTTCGCTTAACAGTACCACTTTTATGCTGGTGCTCATAGCAAATTTTAATCCTTCTGCAGAGCTTTAAATCCTCTCCCTCCTATGTAAATTTCTTCACACTTTAAGCCACAGGCAGAATTCATTTTTCTCTGTTTGTGAATCAGAAATAGTGTTCCAGGGACCTTGAGAGGTCAGCTAGTCCGATTTTTCCCCCAGCTCAAGCATCTCTCAATCACTCCTACCAGTGTTTTGAAACTTTTAAATAACATCAAATAATTGAGAGACTGTACTTTTCCTAGGAAACCATCATGTAAACTATAATATATTGTTAATTTCTCTTCTAAATCTATGCTGTTGCAGTTGACATCTGTGTTGGTTGGACCTCCCCAAACACGCTCAGCAGAAGTGCAGTGCTCCTGGGTCTATATACGATAAAGCAGCAGATCCAAGGCAGCACTGATCTATCCTGTTTATCGCAATGGCGGGTCTACTCTAAAGCTTAAGTGGGTACTCAGTTAAGTGTCAATGCTACTAATGACTTAAATTCTACCAGTTCAGGCACGAACATCTTTCTGAGGTGGCTTATCTTTGATTGTTAGGTGCTGGTAAGGAGCAGGGTTATAAAACAGACTAACAAAGTTTGTCTTTCTCTACCTATTAATGCTTTGTCTGAAACTTCAACTGAGGAGTTGTTTTCATATTCATCCTTAAGAAAATGAATGAAATAATTCTGTATCAACAAGCAAATGTCACTTGGTATGTTTGTGAAAAGGGGTTTAAAATTTGAGCAACCACCATTTTTTGTATGTACACAAATAAACCCAGTTTGATACCATTATGCAAATAACTATTAATTATCATCATAATCAAAGGAAGTAAGATTCTTATTTTCTCTGAAATGATTTATCCTTATCAATTCCAGGCACAGAGCATTTTCTAATAAATAATTTAGACTATTTATGTAAGTCTTGATCTCCTCTTCACAGATTCCTGTTCAACATCTTTGGGAAAGTGCTTTCTGTATATCATTACACAGAGAATAGGTCTAACAAACAATCATCTGAACATTAAGATAATTGGAAGGAAAGAATAGAAGTTCTTCCTCTTTATTTACCCCTAAAACACCTCTCAATTCTGTTTATAGTTATACAAGTGTTAAATTTGGGTGGATTAATACTGACTATAGTCTAAACCGTTTAAGGAATCTCAACCCAAAGTAGAACTTTATCTGACATTAATTTGAATTACTTCTACTTGTGTCAGCACTATTTAAAATGAATCAATGAAGGTTTCAGAAGAAAAAGCCTTGTCATCTACTCCCAAATGGACTAAATTAATTAAACTCTTGGAGCCAAATCTATGACATGTTTTATATATTGTTACTTTTTATGGATTTGCTGCTGATATTGATTGGATTGAGAAGATGAGCTTTTTTAATAGGATAAAGAGATTTTTTTGGTTGTTTTTCTTGTTTTTGTTTGATTGATTGATTGATTGATTTTTAATGTATTTGTATAAATTAATTCCAAGGCGATAAACAGTAGAACTGTTAGGTAAACATGCCAAGAACTTCACAACTGCAGAAGAAAGGTGAGAGAAGACATTTTATTTAACTCATCTGTTCCCAAAAGCACAACTTGTGGAAGATTGCTCTTATATGAAGTGTGTTAGCATACTGGGAAATCAACCCCCTTTTGGACTGGAGATGTTCTCACACACATAGCTTTTCCTCCTATGAAAGACTGTAAATGACAAAAAAGAAGACGAACTAGCAGTTCTGTAAGTATGACAGTTAATAGAGAGGGAAAATATCTGCTATATTAAGCTAAACTGTGTTGTAAAGCTTTAAAAGGAGATGTTGGTGGGCTAAGGGTGGTCCAGTGAGGTTAATCTCCCTAGCCTCCTTTCATAATCAATAGAGAGAAAGGTAGTCTGGACTGTCATCTGAAGGAGTTCAAGTTGGTCTAATTTCTTGAAATTCTTGCTGGAGAGCTATTTCTCCCCTGGGAGTGACCTCTGGCACGGTGGCATCATAGGCTTCAAATAGTCTCTAAGAACACACACGGAGACCCCTCACAGGATAGGGACATACCAAATTATCCTGCAGCTAATCCAGGTTTAGGTGTGAAAGGTAAAAACAGATTTCCATCCAGCATTTTATGTGAAAAATAATTGTCATCTCCAGTGACTTACTGGATCTCCACATATGTAGCACACAGTCCCCATATTTCTGCTTCACAGTGGGAAGTGGTGAAACAGTAAGCAAAGCCTCACAGGTAGCCTTCGTCTACAACTCCTCAGGTGGACTCCATGCTCCTATTGCTCCCCCAGCAGTGAGAAGGGCACCTGGACAAGTGGCCTCATGATGGCCTTTTCCCATCCCTTGTGGCACTTCAGCATCCTTGGGTGTAGGGCTAGGCTGGCTGCCTTTGCACACTTCAGCCTGTAGTTTATCTTGGCTCTTACACAGGTTGTGCAAGAGGAAAGTGGGAGCATAATATAGCTGACTGAACAGCAACACGCATTCCCATTATTCTTGCAAAATCATTATCCATTTCTAGGCTATAGGAATATGCAACCATTTGGCAGGCACCCAAAAGGATATGCCTAAATCCCCATGTCTGTACAGAACACACTAGAGTAGGATCTTGATCTGTGACTCAGACACTTAGATAATGCAAACAAATAAAAAAGATGAATAACGATTAATAACTGACAATATAAGAGGCTTCAGATCTTATTCTTATTTACAGTAAAGACTGGGCTTAATAAAGATGCCTTAAGTTGTGCAAAGATGCTGTAGCATAATTGAGAGTAGGCTTATAGCCTGTAAAATTTTCCCAAGTTACTTTTTGAAAATGCTTTTTTACATCTGATTTTATTTCAGGACAAAAAGTATTTTCAGTCCTGGGATGGCTTACCAAAGATAACAGGAAAGAAGCTTGGAAGGAAAATGAAAAAGAATGTAAATGTCTGGTTTAATTATTTCTGTATCTTCCAACTAGATAGGTGTGCACAGTTAATTGCAAAAATGATCAAGACAAATGCTATTAGTCACCATTTAAATCCATTTTAGAATAGGAGAAATGTTGATAATGGGAATAAGCTTAACCTAGGCCAACCCACTTTACCAATAATAATAGATTTACTGAGTAGAAGGTGAATGAGGGAGCAAAAAAATCCTGAAGAGCTGTTAGAAAACTGCAGTACGAGTGGTTCTCTAGAGGGTCTTCCTATGCTCAGAGGACTGGGACAGTCAGAGGAACCTGGGTCAAGGTTTTCTGCATTTTGACCTCTTTTTAGAGAATGAGTTCTATCAGAATAAATGTTTAGTCTTTTTCTAATACTGATTTAATTTTCAGTGATGAAGCAGTATTAATAAAGTGGTAGTTGAACCAGTGCAGGAATCTAAGTAAAAGTAAAGGGAAGTCCTTTCTTGATATAGAGAGGACTGAAGAATTAATTTTTCAAGGCAAGTTCTGATTTAATCCATGACATGAAATCCTCAATGCTCATCTTGGTGTTTGTGTAGTTTCCTTTTGTGGCTCAGAGTTCAGTGACAGTCAGTCCAGATGCTGTTGCATACATCAAAAATGTTTGGTTATGAATTATTATTAGTGATGTTGAAGCTGTGGTTGCTGTCTTAGCAGGTAGGGAAAGGCACTGCAATAAAGATATGGGTGCCTTCTTCTCTGGACCATGTTCTTTTAGTTGTAAAATTCTCTCTGGAAGGGTAGACCATCCAAAAATTGCATTCAGCACTTATCTTGTGTGGTCAAAGACCGAAGTACAGGCAACAGTGTCTCCTCAAAGCTTTCTACCACTTCTGTCTCTATTTCTGTCATGGTTTTCTCTCTTTCTGGTATGAATGGGTTGGTATGTATCCAGAAAAAGTCCTTTAAAATGCTTTCAATATTGTTACCTGTAATTTGGTCATGCTGATTTTATCCCTAAGGCCAATTGTATATTGAATTATAGCATTGGGGGAAAAAAAAAAAAAGAGAGAGAAAACAACAACAACAAAAAGCACTTTAAATATTTTAAATGCTTAGGTTTTCAATTGTTTTGTTGTGGGTAATGTTCATTGCTATAAAAATGAACTTAAATGGGCCTATGAGCTGCACAGGCAATACGTTGGCTTTCTACCAACATGTCCATGTCATGAAAACACTGAAGGAATCAGCTGATTAGATATTTATAACAGATTTCAAAAACTTATTTTTTTATGGCTGGTATAATAAAATGTTGCTTTTTTCACACCTTATTTTAGTCTTTGTGTACCACCATTTTTATTTATTTATTTATTTATTTATTTATTTATTTATTTATATGTAATTAATGTTTATGGCTTTTGGCCTTTCCCAAGTAGATCAATAACATCATGTGGCTTTTAACATTATTTCTGGGAAAACCACTGACACTTTCAGAGCATTCTGAGAGAGGGCTTTGTGTGTGACCAGGTTATTTGTCCATTCACTGTGAAGTAACAAGGATGAAAAATAAGCTAAACTTGACATTTTTGGAAACTGGTGTTGTTTCTCTCATAGAGAAAATGAGGCTGACATTTTAAAGTATGCAATGAATGGTATGTAAGTAATGCTGTGCCACTGATTTACTGTGCAATCAGCCAAAGTGATCTGTCTGATTTCACAAACAGCGATTTCTGGAGAAGTGGGCAAGGCATGATAAAATGTTCTAAAAAGCTAATAGGCTTACAAGGATGAATTAAAAAATATTGGGAAATGTTTTTGCAGTGTGCCTAACTATCTCTCTTCCACAGTCTTAGGCTGGTAATTTAGGACAGGTATGAGAAAGGTTTCTCTATATATTCCTGCCTGTACACTTAATGTCCTGCCCTGTGAAGATAGTGATAGGTAGCTAATGCTGCTGAAACAGCCAGCAGAGTGTAGCTGTCTATCGAGTATGACCTGTAGGCTTGTTTAGGACTGAATGTAGGACTTTATCCTGTGGGAATATGGACTTAAAGACATAGAATACCTTGTACCTAAGAAATACTCTTGAGTGTCTAATCTAGATTAATTTCTACCCCTGCCAAGGAAGCTGCCTGGGCCAAATTTTGGCTTTATTGTGTTAGGAAAGAAGGGATAAGGAAAATGAGATTTATTTTTATTTTTGTTTACCATTTTCCCTGTCACGTACAATTTTACTCATAAGATTACTTTTTCGAGGCAGTTGTGATGTTTTCATTTCTGCTCCTTTTTCATTCTTATCCTCTGTGTCCAGCTGTGGTATTTATCCTGAATGGTAAGAAGGCCAAGAAGTAGAACCTACATTATCCTTTTTAGAGTACTACAACTCTGGCACAGCACTTTCCCTTAACCTCTGGAAAATAGTATATTTCCCGTGACAAACCCACTCAAGGTGGCATTTCCAGGCTTGTGACTGCATGTCTTTGTGAGCTCTCTTTCCAGAAGGGAATTTCCTTGATGGTTACACAGAAACTGATATAAGAAGTGGTCCAGCCGCATTCCCTCACCCCTTGCTACTACAACCCCAATTTGTGACTTCAAGTAACTGTGTGTTTCACTCCAGACAATGCAATTGCAGCAGCACAAGTCTGCATTATCACTCAGAGACACCAACATATCTCAGATTTAAAATTATGTTAAAATACTTCCAGCTTGATTTTTTTTTTTTTTAATTATTAAAATGTGGGGTGTTAGGAAACAGTATCATCAGCTTCTTACCTCCAACCAAAGTCTTGTTTGTGTGTAGGAAGTGTGAATCAGTTTGGATTCCAAACACGCATCCGCACGCCTGAGGAATCTTAATGAAGGAATATGCCACCAGCTCCTATACATTTGTTTTTCTTAAATATATTCCAGAAGAATCTAGTAGGTTTATAAAGATTACCATGCCATTAAATCATAATAGTAGAACAGAGTTTTTACTGAACCAGAAAACAAGCAAATGAATAGAGGCAGTGAGATGACAGCCCGCTGTGAAACCAATGGTTACAAATTGGTTTCCTCTAGTCACAGTTGCCTTTAACTGCTTTAGATTCTCAGCAGCTTTTCATTAAGAACCTCCATGTGCCCTTTTGAAGAAAAAAGTGCATGACCCCTTTATTTTTGGAAATGCAGGTACAATGTGCATAATATCAACTTGAGACTGGTAAATTGGTAGATTGTTATTTAATGTCTTTTAGGGGGCCAGTTTCTTTACGAGATTAGGTAAGTTTCCAACAGCATACAAATAAGCCACACTGTACAGTTATTTTATTTTTTTTTCAGTATTTTTTTTCAGCAACTTATAATTAAGGCTGACGGCATATCAATTTAATTATTTGATAAGCATTTGTTTGTTTTAGTTTTGTTTGTATTTTTGTTTCTGTCAGATAGGAACTTCCTTAAGAAATACCTACTTTAATGAAACATTTCTTTTTACTGAAAATGTTATGTTCTTAACGAATTTTTGTTTGCTTGTTTTTCTTTTGGGTTGTCAATATACTCAGAATAGTCAAGTTGGAGTATTTGGCATATGTTTGGGTATATAAACTCAGATATTTTTGAAGTTTTCTTGGTTTGGTGTTTTATTTTTCAAATCAGCTATTCAGTTTTGTCATTTTTTATAGAACAAAAATTAATTCCCAATCAACCTCAAGAACTTACTCTATCATTAGGAATCAGATATTTTATTTAAAGGTATTTCCCATCAAAATCATTACTGATACTCAGCACTGCCTAGGATTTGGATCTGGTCCAAGTATTGTTCACCACTATTCAAAGAAGTGGTAATGAGAGGAATTTTCAGCACAGACATCATTGCCACAAAAAAAAAAAAAACACGTAATGCTACATTTCTGGAAATAGCTGTTATTCAGAGATTTTCCCAAAACTCTGTGAGGTTAATTTTTGGTTAAACAGTCACAGTTTTAGTAGCTTATAAGCTAATCCTGATGTTACTGAAATTGGACAGTATTGTTCAGAAGAGAATCTTTCATCCTTAGCAGGATTTATGGTATGGAAATTGCTGAACACTTCATAGTGTGCTAGTTTGTGACCTGGGGTTCACAAGTACAAAGGAATTGCAAAGATATATGATAATACAGGATAACAGTTTAATTTCTGAGGTTGTCTGAGTAGCTATAAAGTTAATATCTCATCTCCTCTTCCCCCACCTACTAACCCACAAGATCAAACTGGGTCATGCAGTTCTGGAAATAAAGAATTGCCTAATAGTTATGGACATCATTCTACAATTCATCTCTATAGGGAGAATAAGGTTGGAAGAGATACGTACATATGTGATAGATCAGACACAGTTATAGTTCCTAGTTAGGGTAATTAGGCAAGACCTGAACTAAACACAGAGCTCCCAGCACTTTCAGCTCCAGGGGTGACCTACATTTTTTGGATTGATTCAAGTCCTGACATTCAATATTCTGTATGAACAGAATTCATGTTGAATTCTAAATGTTTCATTCCAGAACTTCAGCTTATATGTGTATATCTGGGTATATCTACCAAAGAAAAAATCAGTTCAAATCTGACCCTTCATATTTTTTCATCTCAGCTCCTGTTGTTCCAAAACCATTCAAGATAATACGTAACACTTTCTGTGAAGTATCACTCTCACATTGATTTCAAGGTACTTTGGATCCCAGCAGCATTAGTCAGCCCTATCTAGAAAGAAAACACAAGTCCAGAGGGAATCCTTGAGCACAGGGTTGTAGTTCAGCCACCTTGAGCGCCTTTGCAAAAGCACAAATAAATTGACTTCTGTTGGTGTGTGTGTTTGTCTCACATACACTACTACACTTTGAACTAACATCATCAGCAATTTGCTGTAGCTGCTGTAGCTTTGACAGAAACCCAGGACTGTCACTGAGATTTTACAGTAGAGTTGCTCTAGAGATCTTAATGCTTCCTTGTATTAAGGTCCTTGTTATCTCTGTTAACTTTTATTTATCCCCCCCATGTCATAATGCCCTCCACTAGGTTAACAGCATGAAGGACATTCAGAGCCTACAATGGTCTTTTGTGGACTTGCTTGGTAGGAACGTCAGAGTAAATCCTCAAAAAGCAATGTTCAAAAGAAGCTGTACAAGAAGCCTGAGAAATGCAAATCCTATTTAAATAAGGAAATGATGTTCTTCAGTGATCTCAGTAAAACCAGCTTGAGCAAGCCAGGAATGCAAACGAAATCAAATGACATACAGTCTGGCTTGACTGGCAATAATACTGTACGTGTTGTGGAGAAACTGTAAATGACAATGAACTAGAATACTCAAAGTTCTCACATGAAAGGGACCAGCGGGATGTGATTTGGGCCAGAATACCATTGGTTCTGGGCCATTGATATTATTTAGGAAATGACCCATCCTCCCAGTTTGCCAGTAATGTTTGTGAGTACAAGCAAACCAAAGTCAGAAGGGGAGGGAGTTTGGGGAGGAAATCCCTGACATTGACTCTCATACAGCTACTCTATAAACCAAACTCATTAAATCATTATGTGTTTTGTTTTGTTTTGTTTTGTTTTTTTAATGTCTCTGTCTCTCATTCAAAATAGGCCTTTGAGGGCTGCTGCTGTATTTATCCAGGCTACGGGGCCAGATGCATGAATTCCAACTCTCTCATCAAGAGCGTATAAAACACTGAATGAAAATGGGAGGAACCAATCAAATAATGTGTGCAGAGCTGGAATTCATCCTAATTTGCTACATACCCCTGCCTAATTGACAAAGAAAGAATGGCAGAGGATCAATTGATACAAGAGAATACAAGTGAGATGGCTGAACATCTTCGAGGCAGTTTCTACATTAATAATACAAACAGGACAATTACAATTCCTACTGTTTATTATCTTTCATTGCTGATCTATCATAGTTATACCCATTTCTAAATCAAAGACCTCATTGTGTTAAACAATATACCAATATGTATCAAAGAAGGAGTTCCTATCCAGACAGTTAGATTTCCTGCAACACACACTATACAGAACATTTGATCAAAACAGTCACCAGTGGTTCTGATATACAAGGGATAAGGCTTGTTTCACATGTAATAAAAGTGCTATTATTTGCTACAAAAGCATCTGCATATTGTAATTGAAAAGACAGCATGTTAAGTCTTACTTCAGTACTTGCTTTTTCACTGTTAATAATGGTGTGGTGGCTTCATTATAGGATTGTAATTATCTAGTTTTGGGGGGAAAACATGCATCAGAAAAATGGTCTCCGTAGTTATATTTTCATAATGTTTTGGTAGCCCTGATCACAGTAATGCTTAACACTGCTTCAGTATTGCTCTTATACAAACACTCTTAGAGTAATGGTGAAAGCTACTAAATATATTGATTTTGCCTAATTGAGCAAAATGCAGAAGAAACCTTAAATATAAGGGGACACATTGCAATTTCAAAGTCTCTGAATACTTAAATAATATGTGAAATATGATATAATTAATGGTTATTTTAAATTTAAATAAAGTTCCAAACTGGGAAAAAAAAAAAAAAAGTATTAAAGTCTTGAAATCTGTCAGTTTTCAATGGTTAAGGATCTGTTCTCATTGGCTTGATAGTATGTTCTAAACTGAAGAAATTAAAAATAAATAAATAAATAAATAATCTGTACACTAATTTAAAAATATTTGGCCATAAATATACTACTTTTTAACATGGAATAATGCTTGATTATTATGGAAGCATTCTGATTATTGTAAGTATTTTTTAAAAGATGTGTATCAATTTATTCTAGCAGTAAATCCTAGATTTACTTAGATCTTCACAAGATCAATTGTGCCTCTTTCCAAGAGGAATGAATATTAAAGAGTTGATATCTCATACAGTGCCTGCAAAGATTAGAATAGCTTACCAGTGTACATCAAAGATTTATCCACCTTAAGCTCCTACAAGAGAAGTTTTTTTTTTTTTTTCACACTTCTACAAGCTATGCATGCATAAGCAAATAATGTTGAGCTGAGATGAAGGGGAGGTGAGGTATATTTGATGCCAGCAAAGACAATACACAGATGAGAAAAAGCTATTTTATAGCATCTAGATGCTGTTTTCACAGTTAACAGATGTAGGTGGAAACATTTCTGTCTTAATGCAGGAATATTTATTTGACTATTCTTTATCTGTCTGCCCTCCCCCTACACCACCTTAAATTTAAAAACGATTATATGATTAGGTGACACCCCCATACAGATGGAAAGAGAATTCATATTCTGTAAATTGGTTTTATTTGTCATTAATTGCATTGTGCAGGGATTTGGTTAACAAAGTATATTTAAAGTATTACCAAACACAGCCATCTGTAAGGATATTTAATATCAAAATCAGTGACAGTCAATGTTAAGCTTGAGTAAATGAGGGACTTTCTCACTTTGGGAAAAGAATGCTGTTTGTGAAAACAGAGATACACTGCTGGTAGCAAAGCTGGGCCCTTTTAAGTCTTAATAATCATTTCCTCACTCTAAAAATTTGAGCGAAACCTGTTACAAAAAGACAAGATTCCAGATGACTCCACCAAGACATGGTCAAGGAGAAAACAGTGCTCACAGCCTGGACACCTGTAGAGCTGAGCTTGTTAGAGAACCTACTTTTTTTTTTTTTTTTTTTAATAGAAATAGTATTGTCACTTTCTAAGGGGGGCTTTTTTTGTACTTAGCCCTTAGTCAAAGGTTTTCAAGGGTGGTTATTCTCCACATTCAGGTTTCATAAGATGTGCTGAGAATGCCACTTTCGTTGTGTTTAGACAACAGAAATTGTGGTTCTAGGTGTCTCTACAGGGCCATCAGTAAAATCAAGCATAATTAAATACTTGACTAGTTTTCCCTCAGTCTCTCTGCTTCAATTCTTTACTAATCTTTGAAAAGTGTGTTGAGATCTATGATGTAAATCACTCATATAGGAGGATTTTATTTACTGTGTACCTGTTTCATGGCACACACATTCAAATGCTGGGTTATGTTTAGGGCAGACGGTGGTTTTGTACTATTAAAAGTCAGAAATATATTAAAGCTTATCACTGCGTGCCTCATAGAAAAAAAAAAAAAAGAAAAAATACTATTGATTGCTGGGTAAAAGCAGGCAATGGCTACTGCTGTAGTGTATTTTCAGGTTTATAGCACTGTTGTTATGCATTAGGTTAATGGAAGTCATAGTGTAGTGTCAGACCATGATTTGACACAAGACCTGACAAAGACTCTTGGATAAAGTCAGCACTGAAAAACAAGGTGGCAGGGAAGGACAGTGCTGTTTGTCTTCATTTTAGAAATTAGGCTTTCATTCCTGGAAATAATTAATTAATTAAATAATTAAAAAGCTAATAAAAAAAAAAAAAGGAATTAAGCACATTGAAAGACCAGTATTAATGCTGCTTTATCAAAACAAACAAACAAACAAACAAACAAAAAAAACTTAAAGCATTGTTTTTTTAAGAGGATTGTAGATGCTCTATTCCAATTTTAAGTAACATCTTTCAACTAAGCTAATAACAATCGATATAAGTAGAATTTTCATTCTTGTGAAATTTACTTAAGTCCCAAACCTCAGGGATAGATGTTAAATACTGAGCTTAGACAAAAACCTAACTTTTACACTGCTGAATTTGTGTCATGAATCTCACCATAGGTGCATTTCTCTATCTTCTGGAAGAAGGCGGTCTTTATTTTGATGTCTTAACGCATAAACATGCATCAGCACCTTGGGATTTATCAGACTGCCTGGTGGCAATATCACCTTAAGAATAAAAATTGGGTTTCATTTAAATCAACATTTCTTTTTTGTCATTTCCCCCAATGCAAGCACTAAAAGATAGAAGACATTGATAGCTAATGATTGCTAATGACAGCAACTGATTGTGGTATCACTATATAACAAACTGTCACTCATCATGCAAGCCCTGGAAACTGAAAATAAGCATGGTTTTAGCTCATCCCAATGGTGCTGAAATAAAACATATTAGACTGAACTCACCAAACCACAGTAACCCATTAAGCTACAGTAGCATGCTCTATTGCATTTGTCTTTCCATACCAGGGGAATAAGTTGACTTAGTCCCTTTGACTAAAAATATTTTGATTTCTTTTATTTCAGATGTTTTGCTTTACCACAACTTTTACCTTTAAAAGTATGTCTTCTTTTTACTGATCTGTCATCATTTTAGATATTTCATTTAGTGAAAGAAGGATGAAAATCAAGGTCAAACATAGCATTTGAATCAATTTTATGTACAGTACTGTGAAATTTACTGCTAATATAACACTATTTATGAGGCTTGATTGCTATTTTCTTTTGAAACATAAAGGTTTACATGGCATTGTAAGAAAAAATATTTCTTTAAATGATATCTTCATTAAAATTATGGAGAAGGGAAAAATAAAATTACCTTTCTTCAAGCAAAATTTTAATAGAAGTTACAGTGGGGAAAGCTTAATGGCTACCTGCCATTTGCAATGTAGATCTATTTCACACATATGGCCTCTGCATAGGAGTTACGTGCATATCTTTTAATAGGGGGATAGCTTATGTTTTTGCTGGTGGATTTTTCTTTAGTAGATTCTAAGTGTCTCAGATATACTTAATTTATCTCTAAACTATTTCTGGAAAATAATTTAATATGTGGGTTATTTTTTGTTTGTTTGTTTGTTTGATGATTGACAGTATTTAGGAAGAAGAAAAAAAAAAAGTAGAGTTATGCTGCATTGTTTCTCTCATTGAGTGACAGGTTACAAGGTATTGTCTTTGGTCTCCAAATGAATAGCTGTAACTCCTGGAAGTATATTGTAGATGGCAATGTTCATGAGTTGAAAACTAATAACTATTATCCGATATTTCCTTAGAAGATACCAATTTACCTTCCAGGAAAAATAAATAAATAAATAAATAAAATTTTTTTAGAGTACAAATGTAATGAAGGTACTCACATATATGTAAAATACACTGATTACTTTAGTGCCTCATGGCAATGTAAGAACATGAGCAGACAGTAAGATATAGAAGCTCCCCCCCCCCACACACACACACACAAGAAAGGTTTTCTTCATCTAAACATTAAAAGAAAAAATCTCCAACTGTTCTGTGAGCTTATCAAAGGCACTATACTAACTAAATCTTAAAAGTGATTTTCTTGTGCTATAGCCAATATAATGGAAGGAAAAAGCTACTAAACCTCTGTGCTCAACCATCTTATATTGTCTTTGCTATGAAACCTGTGCCCAAGACCATCCAGCCTCAAGATCACAGCAATTAATGACACTTGCTTATTCCTGTGATTTCCTGCTGATCATTGTGGCACTCTCAAAAATAAATAATATAATTCAGCAGGACTTTAATTGAACTGGCTGTGATACAGAACTGGAAATTGTTCTCAAGGGAAAGAGGATATACGGCTGTAAGTGAAAGCAAGCAGAAGAGGCCTGAAGCTCTTGCACCATCTCTGTGTAGCCTTAATAACAACAACAACAACAACAACAACAACAACTACAACAACTACTGTATACTATTTCAATTGATCCTTTATAGACAAACCCACAGTACTACCACCTTTTCACTCAGTAAGCTTTGTCTCTCCTCTTCATCTACTTTCCTTCATTCATCATCCCACATGCGTCTCACTTGGCTTTCACCATTTAGATTCACAGCAGCATTTGCAGATGTGCCCTTCACCTATCAGATTGTGTTCGTTATAGGAAGTAACCTTCCAGCATTCTCCTAAGTGCAACTGCAGAAATGCAGGAATTCATTACAAAACAAAAGCAAAGGCCCAAGTGTGAAAAGAAGCTAATGTCCTTTCTTCCTGTCTTGTCTCTTTTTCGTTTTCTCTTTCTCTCCATTTTCTAACTAGCTATTGGATTGTACAAGTATTTGTGATAAAGTAGCTGCAATGAAGAGAAACACAGACTCTCTTAATAATGT
This sequence comes from Anser cygnoides, assembly GCF_040182565.1. NCBI lineage: Eukaryota > Metazoa > Chordata > Aves > Anseriformes > Anatidae > Anser > Anser cygnoides. Next base: position 13,144,846 of record NC_089874.1, on the reverse strand, counting down.
TTCATGTAGTCTGTCCTGACCTTTTTGAAAGAGGTTTATGCTACACAGGTCATGAAAACAGATCCTATTCAAATTAGGACCTCAAAAATAAAACTCACTACATTAAAAATTCACTTTACAACTATCACTAAGCCAGATGGTTTAGTCTTGATATCTTGGCACCTTTCTGCTCATTTATATTCCTCTCTCCCCCACTCAAAAACCATTGTAATTGCCAGTATCTTTTTTTCTTGTCAAGTTCATTTGTAACATCCTCACACAAGAGAGGACAGAGCTGAATATTAGAGCACAAGCCTGCATGTCTGCATTGAAATCAGAGGCACACAGCAATGATTTGCCTATGCAGGTTTCACAGAGTATATCTGAAGCATTTCAGCAGGAAAATGCTAATTACCATGATATATAAATAACACAAAACAATAGGATTTCCTTAAAAAAAAAAAAAAAGTTATCATACGTAGCACAAAGAACAACTGTACCGGGTGGCCTAGGGTGCCCTGTGGGACTGATCTGGAGTGAGAACCAGGTGGAAAGGTTTATGTGCTGCTGGCCTGTTGTTGACATAAACGTAGATTTGAATTTTCCTCTGTTCAGGGAAGATGTACAAGATTCATGATTACTCATTACTCATTCTCCTCTTCTAGTGAAACTGGGCATGTGAAATTTCTGCCTCAGCTGTCCATGCCCTGCTAACCCTTCCTTTCCTACACTAGACTTGGTAGAACTTTTTTTTTTTTGAATATGTATCACTTAAATACAGGAAAACAGGCAGCTGAGCTTCATGTATTTTATCTACAGATAAGAGATGAGCAAGTGTAAGAAAGCAAGTCAACAGACAAACTTGCACAGATCTATTTAAAATAATGCAGAAGCTTTTATGGACATTATTTCTGACAGAAGAGCCTTCTTCTCCTTCAGTTTAAATGAAGCTGCAATCAAGTGAGACTTAGGTAGATGAGAATATGAGCTGAATACATAGTCTCTTTTACTGGTTTGCCTAAATATGTTGATATCTTCTTAAATTAAACCTGTTTAACTGCGAATGTAGATTCATCCAAAAAAAGATGTAAAAGCCAAGTAAACTGAAATGTCGAAATGTTCTACTATCCAGATTAAAATTAGTTATATCATTTGCACCTGTCAATTTAAGGAAACAAATTAAACTGATATAATTTGAGCTTAATTCAGAATGAGTTTCCACACATGGTTTTACAGTGAATTAATTAAAGGTCTGTCTACATGGGAAACTTGACCAGAATAGTTTTCTCATGAGAATATGTCCCTTTGTAGCTACTCTTATTTCAGAAATGACTGCTTAGTGTTTTTTGTTTTGTTTTGTTTTGTTTTTCTTGTTCAGTTTAATGCAGTCTTAAATAAGGAGATGTATGTTTGAAGATACTTAGAAGTAGCTTACTTTAGAAGAAAAGATTCTGAAGTAGACAAAACCTTTACTGTATTTAAAATCACGTTGTCGCTTAACTCAGGGTGTAAGCCAAGGCCTGGCTTTTTTTTTTTTAGCTTCCATATCTTTGGAAATTCAGACTGAACACGGAAAAAATATTTCAATTGTGATTCAAAAATCCTTTGACAGAGAGGAAAGCATAATTTATCATGCTGTGCTGGCTGATTTACTGTACATGTAAGCTCTACTTGTCACTTTGAATAACACTGATGGATTTAATTCCAAACCACATGAATGAGCCAGTATTTTTCTCTTTCCAGTTCAGTTGTGCAATACTGTCGTTTGACAAGTGTGCTGAATTTGTAAGGCAAACTGCAGGGCATCACAAGATCTAAGAAAACCTAGCCAAAAACTGAGAGCCATTCCTTTGGGAAGAAAATTCTCGTAGTAAATTCCACATTTATTTTTGGAAGCTTTTTGGATGAAAGTAGTCACAATTTTTTGTAGTTGAATGTGAGGATTTTGAACAGCTGAGATCAACTGCAAACCAACTGTGATAGAATGTCAAATTAAAAATGATAGTCAGAAATGATAGGGCAATACCAAGAACCACCTCTTCAAATGATAAATTTCTGTTATCAGGGTAAGATGTGGAATGTATATTTATAAAATCATGTAGTTTTACTAGATGAGCATAATTTAAGAGTGAGTCAGAATAAAATATCACCATGCACTGTCTTTTTTTCTGGAAGCAGGTAGAAGGAGATGAGTACAGAAAAGTATAGGAATGAGATAAACATACGGGTTTCCAAGAGTATGTCTTGGGAATATGTTAGTATGTCTCCAACATCCACCAGTTTTCTGCTTAGGGACTTCCAGAATGAGAAATTATGTCTTAGTATTAAATAACCCTCAATGAATTTTTATTCCATGGTTTTGTTCAGGTGAACTTATGTCAATTCTGTCACTCAACCTACAAGGAGTGTCACATCTTTAGTAAACTTTACAAGATGAAACACTGTGTTTGTTTTGAACCCACCACCTGTTAGTTTACCTGATACCCCCCAGTTCTTGTGTTAGAAGAGAGAAATCCCAGACCAATGTCCTAATTCTCCATGACTATGGCATGTAGGCATCCAAAACAGGCATATTGGTTTGGGTTTACTCAATTTACAGTAAAATTCAAAATAATATAATAGTTAACAATTTATCTTCCTAATTTCATGAGAAAGACAAAAACAAACAAAAAACTACATAACTTAGTTGTATAAATATCACATTCGTTTAAATTCTATGTCAAAAAAAATCCCTAGTGAGTTATTTCTTTTTTCTTCTGTGCCTAAAGTACAAGCACTTTTGCTCATTTGACTTTGTAAATGCCTGTTTAGCAGGGATTATCATCTTTTCTAGGTCAGGAAAGCAGCAAGCCCTCTCTCCCCTCCTGGTCCCCAACAACACAATACACGAAGATGAACTGTTGCATTAAAAAGAAAACAAGTCCCAGTCCAGAGACAACAGAAAGCGTAGAAGGATTTTACTCTAGTAAGGAAGTATTCTAGGACACAGGTATCTACGCTGGGCAATTAAGCTTTGGGCTCCACTCTGCCTGATGAAAAGTAATAAATCCGCTTATAGCTGCTGTCTGGTCTGTCTTGCCAAGTTCCTTTTGTGCCTTTAACTGACAGCCAGACTGTGAACCTTTCCATGGGACATGTTGTCTGAGATGGTGGGGACAAGACCAAGTAGTATCTATCTTTATAGTATTTGAGGAGGGAGCAGAGCAAATTTAGAAAGATCTGCATAGGTAGCTGTGTTCTAAAACTGTTCACTGCTCTAGACATGTAGTTTCAGTCACTGGGGTTGGCTTTTTATTTGTTTGTTTTTAGGTTAGTTTCCAGCCAGATCAACGAGCTCTTCTGCCCCATTCTGCAGCCAAACGATCAGTATGACTGACACAAAAGTAGGAGGAAAACAGAGACTATGAAGTAGGGGCAGAGGGAAGGCACCTGATGAACACCATCCTGCCTGGGGCACTGTCATTTTATTGCATGTTTAAATCTCATCCTAAAATGCTTTACATATCAAAATAACATCTGTATGAATCCCTCTGCTGTCAGGTATACATTTTAAAAATCATCTAGCCTTGAGTTAAAACAGTTTAAAAGCTATAAAAGCCACTATGCTTCAGGAAATATTAATTCAGTTGTTATTTGCATTCTGAGAGGGAAAAAAAAAATCTTGCCTTTTTTCCAGCCCAGACTTTGCTGACTTCAGCTTCCAAACATGAAATCTCATTACACCTATTTCTAGTAGACTAAAAGACAGCTTCAGCTTGATCTCCTTTGATTTGTAATTGTATCAATAATCAGGTTAGCAGCTCTCAGATAAATGATTAGCAAATTCCTTAAACTCCCCAGTCTTTCATTACAAGACAGCTTTCCAGAACTAGTAGCATCTTTTTGGCGCTTTTCTGAAACACCTACATTTTTGTCACCTTTTCTGCAGTACAGACACAGGTTCTAGACAATGCTTTGCAATATCTTCTTGCTGTACTTCACACAGGGTGGAAATCAACTTCATGTTAATATTTGATGTTCAGTCTTTATGCATGCACCAAAGCTGTTTGCCCTGTTAACTACAGCATCACACAGGGAGCTCATGTTAAGCTGCTTTCGTACCTCAACAGTTTTTGAGTGCATTGGCATTTCAAGTACTGCCCACCAGTTTCCATTCATGACCTACTTGCTTCTTTCCAAAAGATGTGTCATTTCATGCATTTCAAATGAAAACAACTGCTAAGGAATTACCAAAATTGTCTATAGAAATTAGGCATCCTCTTTATTTACTATACCACCTATTCCTTTCATCTGTAATTTTTACTAGCAATGTCTATACTCTCTCAGGACTACAGATAAGGATGTCACATAGCATTTGGTCAAGAACAGATTGCACTGGGACTAGTTCCACAGTACGATGATTCATTATTACAATTTTTGAGATCTGTCACTTAACAAATATTTAATTAGAGAAAGCTTTTAATTAGAGCTGGATGGCAAATGATTTCTCCATATTGCAAAATCTTCAGGATTTCACATTTTTTTTTCCCCTTTCCTGAAATAGATCAAGATGCTGACATCTCAAATTCTGGAAAAAAAAAAAAAAAAGCAAGAAAGAAAAAGCTGAAAACTGGGAAAATGGATGAATAAAGAGTGGTGTTTTTTTCAACACTTGAAGAATTTTTATACTTACTTACATGGAATTTTATTGTAAAAATATTTTCCCTACATTTCTGAACAAAAGCAACAACCACCAAAATGCCTGAAAAACAGAATTTTCCACTTTCTTTCCAAAGGAGAAACGTATGAAAAAGTAGAGAGAACATCAAAGCTTAAAAATAATTAATCAAAAGCAACTCACCCCCACACAAAGGCTGTAGTTTTGGCAAGCTTTCATTTGCCAAACTTAGCTAGTTTTAATACATTTAAGAGATCTTCACTGATTTTTGTATGGTGATAATTTTGTTATCTGAATGTCATACAGGTCTATATCAAATGTCTGAGACATCAGGTAAATAGAAGTTCATTGAACTGATCTGGTACCTTATGTGTCATTTATAACCTGTAGTCCAGGAATTCATTAGAATTCAGCCTACTATGCCAAGGCCTCCAAGATCACCTGAAATGCACCAACTCATGCCATTTGGTGTGCAAACAGCAAGCAAGCTTTTACCTAACTTGGTAAAACAAACAAACAAACAAGCAAACAATTGTATTTGCTGTTCAGATATAAACTAACCTGCTTGGACTACATTGAATTCATATCGAAATACTGATGTCACATGGACAGCTTCTTGGATAGAATCTAAACAAATGCTTTTATCATGAAGATAGGAGAGAGACAGAAATACTGCTTCTGCACCTGTTCAGGCATTACTATAGTTTGCTTATATCAATATGTATATAATACTAAATAAAGAGTGGAAGGGTATGAATGTGATTCTTGGACCTTCCATCATCTATCTAAACTGCTTAATTTTCTGTCCACTCTTAACTGGTTTTTGATTGCTCCAGTAAGTGCTCTGACATATCCAGGCAGAGTGCTGTTAATAATTCCCTCCAGAGCGTCTTTTCCAAAGGCACTGGTGGATATTGTCTCCCCCACTATGGCTATTCTGCTGCACGCAGTCCACCATTGATGTTCTAGCTAGCTTTGAGAATTAAACAGTTTTAGCTGTCCTTTGCCACAGCCTGAAGCGCACGATGTGCCTCATTCTATATAGAAATGGAACTACTTGAGGTTGCAAAGCAAACCTTCTGACACTGCAGACATTTCAAACAGAAATAAAAAATAAAAAATAAAAAACCTCACAAGTAATTGTGATTATTTCTCAGGCTCACAAGGCCCCTGCTGGGGCCCACAGGGAGCCCAGGGCCAAGCACTTGGCAGAGTGGAAGCAGACAGTCAGTCATGGAGGGAGCTGGCCCTATATAAGGGGTGTGAGGCAGGGGTCAGGCAAATCTCTATGTCCCTCGTGTCTTAACAGGGTAGCTTACATCCAGCAAGTCTCGTACTTCTGCGGACTGTGCCAGGATTTCAGTAGTAAAAAGTATTTTTTTTTAAAAATGTGAAAGAACAAGGAGTGAGACTCAAGTTTAAAATACCTAACTATAGCCCTGAAAACATGGAAAAATGCAGTCAGAAATAAAAGCCAAAGGATGCTCTTCTTCTCCCCTTCTTTCCCTGTTGTTAGGAGACTGAGGAGACTCTTCTAAAGCAAGAGGAATTCCTGTCCTGATTCATTCCTATAAAGTTTCTCACCTTGAGAGGCATAAGACATTTGCTCTTAGAAGGCTGCTGTAGATATCACTTCTCCCATCTCTTCAAGTTTTAAGTATTTACTTTTCAAAGGGATTTTCTTTAACACCCCCAGAATTTATGTGTGGAGTTTGGGATTCCTAGTGGTAAGCATTTAGCTCTTCCCATATGAGGTGCAGAGCTGCATTTGCCTTGAATGTTTGATTTACAGAGCTAAGGCCCTAACTTTCAGCCATTTCCATCCTGAACAGCACTCTTAAATCTTGTTTTGAATTACAGCCTGGTTATTGTACCAACACTTATCTTTGACAACCATACCTGTAATACTTTTTTTTTTAAAGCCCAATATCTAGTTTGTTTGACAAGACCCATTTTCTTAAAAACAAACAAACAAAAGAAAACAAATGAAAAAAGGAACAACAAAACCACAACAGTTTGATTTACATTGATTATGGTACTACTGTCTAAATCTTTATGTATCCCATATTAATTCTCTCATGATTTTGCCAAAGATTAGTGCTGGGAATATAATCCTAATATTAGTCATTTCTTAAACTAGTTTAACATTTCTGTGTAAACAAGGACTAGAACAAATTATATCAGTGTAAGCCACTTGTAGTTAGATTTAAAAATTAATTCCAAAAACATTCACTGCTTTGCATAAATCAAAACATTTCTCATTCTTTCCTTGAATTTCTCTCAGAAATGAAAGCCAGTCTCCATGCATGAGAAAACTAATTCTTGCATGCAAATGCTCCCAAGGAGAAAGTTGATTATTTCAAATAGATCCACAACCCAGGAGAGAATGGCTCTGTCCCAAACATGAGGAACAGAGTACTCTGGGGACACCATGGACACATTTCAAATGTAATTTAACCCCTAGCTTTTAGATAATGTGGGCAACTTACAGAAAACCTTCAAAGACTTGTTTTGAAACTGTCAAAATTCAGTGGCAAATTTTGCTGCTCTAAAGTAACTGGCATTTTACCAGAAAGTACTTAGTTTGGTAAAACTGGTAGAAACCCTTCCCCTAAAATCCTATCTGGTTACTGTGTTATCTCAGGACACCAGTGTGAGTACCTTGTAGTCATGAGTGTATTTACCCTCACAATGTGCCTATGAGGTAGGAAGATGTTGATACACCCATTCTACAGGTAATTAAAAAAAGTGAGAGACTTATTTAATATCCCTTAATAGACTTTCTAGCTAGTAATCTATAGTATGTCTACTGTATATACTATATATTTTATGCCTTTATGCCTTCATGCATGTTTATGGCTCTAACTTGACCCCAAATATTCTATATTCTATTCAAATATCAGGACAGGCAGGAGAATTCATCTTAATGTTGGAACCTCACTGGGTCTCCCGGCTACAACCATGCAGGTGAAACAGTAATGTGTTGAGCTACATGTGAGTCAAAGATTCTGTCTATTTCAGTTTTCTGTGAATGATTCATTCACCATCTCAAAGGGTGACAACAAGAGAAGTCCTCTTTCTCCTAGCAAAAATTCTGTGCCAGAAATAAATTTTCATAGTTTTTGACTGGGATGACATGGTAATTTTCAGCATTCTTGATCTTGTCCAGACAAACTGGGACTTCTGGTTACCCTACAATAATTAAAGAGTTAAACCTCAGAAAGTACTTTTAGAAACTAAATATTATCAAGCTGGCTGAGAAAGCTCAAACAAGGACAAAAGCCTTGCTGCAGAATATGAAGATTTTCATAAACTAATTTACAGCATTAAAAAGTGCTTGGGGTCTCTTAGTAGACAAGAAGCTTTTCCATATATAACAATCAACGTCTGTGCAGAGTATTTCCATAAGAATAACTCAAATGAGAAACATTCCAATAGACACCAAAGAAAAAAATAATAATTAAAAAGGGCAGAGAGACAAAGAAATGGGATATCTCTGATCCAACAAATAGCACCAGGCTGGCAGAGAAACACCTTGTCACTTCCCTCCATGTCTGATGCACATGACTTCTTTGCATGTGTTGAATGCCAGAAGGGCCATGGTTATGTACCAGTGCTTCATGTAAGCAATGTCTCAGCCATAAGTGGGGCAGAATACAAATGAGATGCTGTCTGGTGTACTTTGTCTAGCCCCAGATACCTGCTGCTGTGGAATGCTATGCTGCTGTCACTTCACTGAATATCTCACTGCTGAAGGATTAATAGAAAATGTGGCAGAGAGCAAGGAGTTCCCATCAACAGAAATATTGAAGAAAAGGAATCTGACCTGAAAATCTACCTGAAGGACTAGTCAGAAAAGCCTTACAGACAGTTACCAGACAGTGTTGTCCTCTTGGATATGTTTTTATTGTTTCCTTTGCCATTTGTATTAGTTACTCTTGCAGACCCTTTCTTCCACTTTACATGATCCTCTATTGAAATCATAACACTGAATTTGTGACACCACAATTATTTCCATGGCAACTACTTACTGTCAAACAGAGAAGCACTGTGAGGACGGCAGAGCAGGAGTGATACAATCAGCAATTTTAGTCTATCCAGAGAATTCCAAGCTGTTGGAGAGTGCACATAGTGACAGGAAGGCCAACACAGAAAAACCCTACACAAATCAGACCTACTTGTAATGAAAGTAGGAATAATGATCTCCAGTCATCCTCAGCTAATGAACACCTCATTTACTGCATCCTTGGAATAATAATAAAAGAACCACCTTGAAGCAGCAATAGTAAGTCTTAACAAGGCAAGTCCATCAAAATGCAAGTATGGGGAAATCGCCCTTCTGTACTTATGTCATGTACCAATCAAGAACAACTTAGTTGGAGACAGATTTAAGCCAAGTCAATTGACTTTCTGTCCATTCCAGATCGAATTCCAAACATTTAGCAAGAAAGTACCACGCCAGGATTTGACAAAATACATCTGAATGTCATCCACATAATAGTGGAAGTTCACATTGTGTGTGTGTGTGTGTTTTTCTCTCTTTTATATCATATCTATTTATCTGTGTTCTCCTTTACAAGAATTTGAAAAAGGAATATGAAATAAAAATTAAATGAGAATGAATTTGAGTGAAAATCTAAGAAATTATATACACAGCTTCAGGAAGGTTTTGTAGCCACTTAAATATAGAAGGCACATACTTGAGATAAATATGATTCACTTGGTAAATATAAAATCAAGTATAAAAAAATATCAAATTCACAGTGATGCTACCTTATTTCTTCTCTATATTACATGCAAGTGTCAGCTCCACCTTTAGGATCCTGTATCCTGTATCCACCTCTAGGTGTGGTGATGGTCTTAACTACTAAAAGCTAAGTATGTGATTCACAGATTGTCTGTTATTTCCCCTTCAAATGTTATGAAAGCCTCACAATGGTCTTTGCTGTTGTTGTTGAACTTGAGGGTTGTGTATTTTTTGTGTTTTTATTTTTTTGTTTGTATGCTTTTTCTTTTCTTTTTTTCCTTTTTTTTTTCCTTTTTTTTTCTTTTTTTTTTTTTTCTTCCCCCTGGAATCTGCCAGACAACAGCATACTAAATATACCTTGAGAATTATACTTAGTATGTTAACAGCAGTTGCTTTTATTTGAAATCTAACTGTGCTTATGTGGCTTCTGTATGGCCTTTTTACTGTGTGACAATCAAAGAAAAAAAAGATACAGAAACTACCTTGGTAATCAAGATCCTCAGCAGGGGTAAGCAGGTGTCATAGCTGAAGTAATACTGGTTTACACTGGAGGAGTATCAAGCCTTTTGACCTTTACATTTTTATTAGCAGATCACTGACATCCCAGTGTAATCTAGAGTTTCTTCTTCCATCTCTTTGTCTTCCAGGAAATGTCTGAAATAAGAATTGTGCTCTCTGGAGACAGCGAAAAGAGTTTTTATCATTGAAAGCCCTGTCAGGTAACTGATTATCTGAATGTGTATGCTTACGCTGACTTGCCTCCATCACTCACGGCAAACATGAGGACAAACGCTGAACACAATTCGCTGCACTTTCCTATTTGCAGCTGAAAGTAACTTTGAATTTAGTTGGTATTTCCAGAGTAACTGTAGTTCAATGTATATAGCTAATCCTTGTAAACACGAGGTGATACTTTGAATGTTTGGAATCCTATTGATTAATTCCAGATAGGATTTTATGAAGTTTCAGACTTTTAATTTCCCTGCCTTTTATATCAGATAAAAGAATACATAATTCTCTTTCCAGGCAGGATTGTGTAACCTCTTTGCTGTGATTTTAGGCTTAAATTCATTTTTGTGTGTGTGTGTGTGTTTGTTTGTTTTTGTTTGTTTTCCTTTTTTTTTTCTCCACTGATAAATGTACAGAATATGTGTGCTAGGTTAATAAATAAATAAATAAATAACATTACAACTCTAATTCTTGTTTTCTTTGAATAATATTTCCTCAGTAAAATGACGTGCAAAGTACCATTTGTTATTTTAAAAGCATGGCTTTTCATAAGGCTCCTGTCATAAATAGGACATTTAGTATTGGATTCATTGTTAAACCAGAAGGCATGCAGAGCTGGCAGCATTTTGCAACAAGGCACACAGCCTATTTTATCAATGAGTTCACAAACAATCAATAAAATCTTGGGAAGAAAAGCACTTCTTCTTGCCCAAATGGCAACAGAGATTCATCACAGGCGCTTTATCTGTGGATATGACTACGCTTCTTTCATCTCAAACAGCTACTAAAACAAAAACTCTTTCAAAGAGTCACATTGGCAGGTGATGACAGTGAAAGTTGAAAGGGCTGTTTGGAAGGGTTTATTTTGACTGCACTACATTGAGAGAAAGGAGTTGTGCTTTAAACAGCTCATTCTGAGAAATGTCTTTGTGTGTCCAATTATCAGCAGCACAAGGTTCCACAGAAAATATAGTGACAGATTCTTAGTAGCTGCAACGAGAACCATTTTCAGCAAGGTTTTCATCTCAGATGCATTCTTTGTATACCCAGTTTCTTATGGGTCTTCTTTTCAAAAGGACCATAGTTTATTTCTGCATCCATTATCCTAGTTATTATTTGAAGCAGTTTCAGATCCAGTGGTATTCAGCAGAAAGCATCAGGATCTGACATATCTTCCTCCCACTTAGATATACAAACTCATATGTATTTCATACCTGCTCCTATTCACAAAAAGGAAAGAAACAAAACGACCGAGGAAAGGCAACGTGGCTTTGTCTTCAAACACCCAAAACCATCCAACTCTGTGAGGTATTTTGATAGGGTGACACAACTGCCAAGACCACACTCACATATCAGTCACTAAGAAACCTGCAGCCACCTCCACAAGCTTGAGGGGATAGCAGAAGAGATGACACAGTTAAGAAGTAATCACAGAACCAAGTCCTCATTACTGTGGCCCAGAAAATCAAGCCGCAGATGAAGCCAGGCAAGGTGCAGCAAAAAGGAGCAGTAGAAATGTTGACTGTGATTTCTCATACTTATGAGGTTGTTTTAAGGTCAAATTCACCAGAGTCCGGCCATTTACCATATGAGAGGAAAAGACATAGTTGAATTTAGCATGACGACACCCAGTCTTATATGATCTCTTTGTTTCAGAATAGACTAAGGACCTGAGTGGTGATGAGGGTCTGGCTCAAAACAAACACAGCAGCAAGCCATATAGAAATGTTGAAAGTAGTGTAATACAAATACCCTTGTTGGAAGGCACAAATGCATTCTTTGGATAACAATGGAATAAGTTTATTGAAATGAATTAGTGAATTGTTCAAAGGTAGAACTGCTCGGAAAATGGCCATGGGATTCCCCTATGATTTTTTGAATATATAGATGTATTCAAAAATTCTGATTAAAACAAATAATTCTTTTGGCTAGAAGTTTTCAACCATTTCAAATCACAAATGGTAGTTTCAGTTGATGTTTCTAACAAAGAGGTTTCCTTCACACTGGTTCTGGACTGGATTTTTTCAGTGTTTTCTTGTTGAATCAGAAAGAATGGAATGAATTTTTAAGATTTAGCAAAATACAAATTTTCATTTCTTTAAAAATCTGTTTATTTTATTTGCCTTTTTTACCACAGGCTGATGGGTTTGATTGGAATTACAGTTCTCTCTAAAAATTATCACAGGATTTTAATTTTTTTTCTTCTCTTGACAACAGATTCTGACTACCATTTACAGCACTGGGATTCCTGGTGCCTTTTTACTAGCTCTCACCACTGACATGCTATTATTACTTATGCAAATCATCTAGCTTGCTTCTACTTTATTATCTTCTTAGTAATATAGCGATAATTTTCCTAGGTCAGAAAAGATCTCTGAAGAATATTTATAAGGTACTTAGAACACAGAGAGAATGAGTTCTCCAACACTAAGCATAAAATTTAAGCAATTATATTTAGTTTAGGGGATTATTTTTGAGATACTCCTTACTACAACAGATAAGAATCAGACCTTTCCAGTGATAAACACTATAGTATTTACTGTTTAATTCACTCGCAAACCTCCCAATTACAGTTAGTGTTTTCTGTTCCTAATGTCTGAGTCTGGAGCAGTGCATAATCATTCATATATATTTGGGCTTTTAAGTCCACACCAACTTGGTACCTATTTAGTCTTTGTGAACCACATAAAGCAAGCTTGGTTGAATTTTATTTTGATTCTAACACAGGTTTAGGAAGGCCCCAAAGGAGATTTTGTATAAAACTGACAAGTCTTTAACTATGCTCAAGATGTATTTTTCCTTCCATTTTTGTACCTGTTGGTACAGTATAATTGCAATCCTTCCTCCCGAGAGGATAAATCAGAAGATCATGACAGTACAATTGGAAGCAGTCAGGCATCTTCCACAGATTGATATGTTTTGCTTCATTCACTCCAGTCCCCCTGCTGCTTTCCTACTTTTATCTCCAGATTTTCTTAGTGTGATTGCTTCAGACCATACATTGTGAGTGAGTGAGTGATGTCAATGGCATACTGCATGCACAGAAAGCTTGTGGGGAAAAAATAAATAAATAAATAAAAGTGAAATACAATTCAGCAACATTCTTTAGGTTTTCTCCATACTCTATTTGGTAAAAAGCAAAATAGTTATATTAGCCAGTATTTGAAGTTTGAAGTGCCAGCAATAAAAGGTATGTATATTTGAAGACTTCAAAAACTTCACGAATTTCATGAACAATATAAAGTTCTTAGCAAGAGTATTGTTAAAATGAATTTGTGGAACTGCATTTCCTTATTCAGCAAATTAATTCCCATGGTACATTAAGTGCCAAAATGTTGTGTGGCAGTCATCAAGTTACAATACAAGATAAAACTGCTGGTACACAGTTACCTTTGGAAGGTGACCCAATACTCTTTGTTGGTCTAGATCAGTTACAAAATAATATTCATCAGCTTAAATAATCATCAAAATGTTTGTGTAGGAGATGTACTTTTAAATTGGATAGACAGTAATTGGTTTTGGGAGATGCGTGTTTTTTCCTATAATTTCTACATTTTTTTTTTTAATTTCTTGATTCCTTTTTTTTTATTTATCATAATTTGTATAAAGCTCACAATTAGTAATAGGCAGCTCAGTTTGTCTAACTAAAAGAAGGCAGTACAAACATGACAATTATCAAAGGTCAAAGGTATGTAGTATTTCAAGCAATTCAATAGGGTAGTATTTTTTATCATGGAAAAAAACCGATAGATAAAATTCTGAAGATCTCTGGAACCATAATGTATGGAGAGTATGAGCAGGAAATGATTTTTAAATTTCCTCTCCAAGACATGCACTAAGGCGCTTCAAATGATGGTTGTGTATAGTTTCAAAATGAAAAATGAAAAGTTTCCAGGTCACATGGAATTAAGATATAGAATTTCATGTTTGGGGAAGTTTACATGTTAGAGTTACAAAGAAAAAGAAGGAGAAAATCAGTAGCCGTTACATACAAAATGTACTTTCAACTCAGGAAGCCTTCAAGCTGCAAGCACTCAGCATTCTTGGGAAGTGTGTCACAACCTGCTTGTAGGTTCTCATACTTTCCCCTGTGCATCTGTTATTGGTAACTCGAAGGACAAATCCTGAGGTAGATGAAACTTTGACCTTACTCAGCAGACCAGTCTTATCATCTTTTATATGCCTACATACGCTACTACTAAACCCATCATCATGATTCATTACACAGTTAGAAGTTATAATGACATTGTTAGGCATGTGTTGGAGGCTTTGTGAACTTTGGCCCATTGTATTTATCCTGTCTGTAATTACAAGGCCAAACTGTCCACTTTCAGAAAGGGAACAGAGGTATCAGAAGTTATTTCCTGATTTTGAAGACCAGTACAGTTCCATTTCAATTTAGATATGTGTTAAGTTGCCCTGGTACATATACTTCTTAGTACGCCTGCAGTGGAGGATGGTTAAGCATCACTGAGTACAACATAGTTAGGGAAAATAGCAGGTGTATTTATTATCTTTTTAGTGAACATAATTACACAGCTGATTCACAGCAGATTGTAGCAGAAGTGGCTCTTTCAGAGGCACTGAAGATGGAAACAGCAGGAAAGAGTTTTTTAAGAGAGAGTCAAGAAAGATAACCTTTTCTGAAAAGTCACTGCAAACAAATGCAGAGAAAGAGGAACAAGACATGTGACAAGTTCAGATCATATGTCAAGTTATAAGAAGTTCAGTTGTTTTTCTATGACATTTCATGGACATATGACTATATCTTTATGAACAGACTGTAAGGTATGCTAGAGAAAACAGCATTATTTGGAATTATCAGGCATCTATCAAAAACAAAATCAAGATAATTTGATTTCAATGGGATGAGAAGCCAACACTAGGGCCATTAATGTCTGCCTAATTGACTTGCGTTGCTAAGTTTATTAACAGTAAAATACACCTTGTATATTCATTTGAATAATTATGTACATATATAAACAAAGTTGTCTTTAAAAATAAAAATAAATAAACAAATAAATAAATAAATAAATAAATAAAAGAAAAAATAAAAAAGGAGGGGAAAAACATATTTTATAAATTAAGCATAAAATATTCATTAATTCTTACAAACCGACATGAGAAAGATAAAACCTTAAGTACTGATGATCAGTTAGTTATGAACACCTTTGTCTAAAATCATTCATTTCTGGGCACCTGCGTCAGAAAAGGGTAATGTGGTCTGCTTTATTTTAATGTGTCCACCAATCTGTGTTGTGAATAATTTGAAAAACTTTGGTTCCCAAACTGTGCTAAATTACTTGCTAAATTTACTCACTAATATAATGAAATCGAATAAAAATCAACCACCCATGTTAATTCTAAACAGCATATCAGAGCCAGGCCAGAGCAGCGTAAATGTTGATTTGTGCTCAAGATAATGAAATTTGAAAGTCTAGAAATGATAGGGTTGTTTATAGCAAGTTCATCTCTGTAAAATAATTGCATCCAAGTTCCCATAAACATAAAAGAGAGACATTCTGTTGCAGCTGTTTGAAAGGATGGTTTGATTAAGGAATATAGATAACATTTACAGCTTCAGAAGAACTTCAAAAGACTATCAAGGAAATCAGGGAATTTTAAAGAGAGGATACAATTTCCAAACTTAAAAGCATTATTTTTCCTCAGACATCTAATTTAGATTATATACCAGAAGCCTATAATAAACCTCCCACAAAGAAATAATAGCACACTGCACATATTATGGTTGTTCAACACCCCATTTAAATACAATTACTGGCCCTTTGCCAGAAGCCAGGAAGCATTTCTTTCCATAGCAACAGTAAAAGAAAGGTCAGGATAATATTTTTGCCCTTAAGGAGGATTCAGGATTACATGGTGGATTACATGCTTTGGAAATATGGTACTTCGAAGGTAAAATTCACCTGTATCATCCTTCTGCTCCCGTTGCGATAAACACTGGATTTACAAAGCCTGCACCTAGCTCCTTATCCACCACCCCTTCCCAGTACTTAGTTGGAATAGAGTAACTCCAACCGTTATTTTAACAAGGATGTAAATGAGAAACGGTAAATGTTCCTTGCTAATTCATTGAGAGCATAGCCCAGGATGTATTTAATTAAAAGCAATGAACTAAGCTAATCTACCTAGTTCATTTTATTGGATTTGGTCTAGTAAGCAGCCTTCAGATAGTAGAATATTTAAAGGACAATGTATTCTTGTTTTTTACCTTTTCTTTTTTTATGTTCTAAAAATGTACTTAGTACCCTTTGCCTCTGTTAGTATGAAAGCTAATAGACTCTTTCCTAGCATTGTTTTCCATTCTTCTGCTAGAAGCTAGCTGGTCATTGTGTATGACTGGTAAACTAATAGCATCTGTTTTTGAGGATTAAGCTTGCAAAAGCATATGCAGATGAGTCACTTTGATCATGTGAATGATTTCATTCAACTTCTGTTGAACACTTTGAATCATAGTCTCCCTCAGAATCATAATCCAGGGAGAACAATATTATTAGTTCAATAAAACTGCTAAAATAGATCAAGAAACAGGCCTAATTGGAAGCTTTCAAAAGTCAACATCTTTTTGGTAACTCAGTGTTTATGAGGAATGACCCAAATATTTACTTTTATTAAAAGTCCCTTAAAAAAGGCAAAAATTTGGAAAAAAAATACAGATATATATATATATATATACATAACAGATTTCTCTGGATTTTAAGTAAACACCTGGTGAGCTGTTTTTTTGTGAAGTCATTATGTTACTCAGTTTTCTTGTGTGTATATATGCAATCATGAGCGTAAAAATCTACATAACTAATTTGTGGAGAAAACGTTTGCACACAAATACTGGAGTTTATTACTTAAAAGGTTATCCTGAATGTTCACACTCATTCAGGAACATCAGTTGGACTGCACTGGACTGGATTGGATTGGCAAACTCATCAGGTCCAGGGATTACAAACATCACAGCTGTAAACCCCAGCAG
This sequence comes from Anser cygnoides, assembly GCF_040182565.1. Taxonomy (NCBI): domain Eukaryota; kingdom Metazoa; phylum Chordata; class Aves; order Anseriformes; family Anatidae; genus Anser; species Anser cygnoides. The sequence goes on along the minus strand of NC_089874.1, from coordinate 13,127,746 downwards.
CTGGAGAAGCCCAAGATTTTGGTTCATGGCCTGGAGACATCCTAGATCAGGCCAGCAGAGCCAGGGAATACAGCCTCAGACTCTGGCAATTGGCTCTACTTTCCACATTTCATTCACTCAGCCAGGATCAGTTTCAAACACAGAACAACTGTAAGCAAAGAAATGGATTGAAATGTGCTGTAAATGCAAAATGTAGCCCAATTATAATACAACCTCCTTGTTGTCAAGAAAAAGAAGAGTATTCAGAACAAAACAAATGGCAGAGTCATTTTCCTCACCTACTTTACACTGGTTTTCTGTTTGTTTGTTTTTCTTCTCTATACAAATACCTTAAAAATATATATTTTTTCTTTTTTTGATTTATCCAATTTATTTAATAACTAATAAGAGTTATCTTGAAGAACAAGCTCAGCTGTGGAAGGAAACACATGAGATGACTCACAAAGGCATTCCCAGTGTTTTTTGTTTGTTTGTTTGTTTGTTTGTTTGTTTTGTTTTGTTTTCCTGTATGTCATAAGGGTCTACCAACATTAACATCATTTGTAGTGTTAGTGAAACAGATTTAAGGTACAGCATTTTTCATGAAAGAGAACTTTCACAGTAAAGCTGTACTACACCTAATGCATCAACCTTTTAACCTCCTTCAGAAAGTCATTTCATCCTGTCATTCTTCTGAGAATGAATCATAATCTTTTTCTGAGGGACAAGAGTGGACAGGGATGAGTACACTCTCTTTCTATTTCAGGAAATTGCTTGGGGGCTCTAAAAAGGACCTGCATGCAGCAGCCAAAACACTGGTTATCATTAGAGCCTTGGCACGTGGAATGAGTCAAAGGATGTTGACACTGACAGCATCTTAGTCTGCTGGAGCAAGGCACGATGTGGCTATTGATGGCAGAGAGACACTTTAGATCTGAATCCTACTTTGCTCCACAAAGTACAGTTGATTTAATTATTTCTTTGTTTTGGTTTGGTTTTTAGTTTTTATTTATAGAATTTGGTGGGGAAGTATCTTGTATATTTTAATTACCTTTTCAAAATTTACTGTGTCTTCCTGTGGTAACTTCATAATTTCCAAAGGAATAGAAATTCAAAATGTGGTCTAGATCAAAATTTACTCTTTATTTTGGCCTTAAGCCTTTCTTAAGTATTTCCTTTTGATGTGTTTGCTGATTATTTACTGAAGCTAGACTAAGAAAGGCTCAGTTTAGGAAGTCTGACAGAGAATTTGGAAATCCTTTCCAAATTTCTTTTGAAATAAGTACCTCATCAAAAATAACTTCCCTAACTAATAGTTCTGTTTTTAATGACATTTTCCAATTCAGAAAAAAAAAAAAAAAGTTTTACTATAAAAGTTTCCGATTATACAACACTAAAGATCTAAACTCTTACTTATATATATATACATATATATTTTTAGCAATTGTAGTCAGATAAATAACTTATCATAAGTATATCTCAAGATGGCCACTGTCCACATAAATCTTTGAACAAAGGAATCTCAAAGGCAGAACATAAGATTGTCAGGTGATGGAAGTAACATTTTAGTTTCTAATCCTGAACATCTGATGAATGGTAATCACCAAATTTACTCTATCTAACAGTGATCTCACATGTGTATCCCAATGTTTGAGTCTTGAACATGCAAATTTTAAATGCAGTCAAGGGAAATCACTCAAAATATTTTCAAAACCTGTTTATGGATTTGCTCCTGCTCACCTTGAAGACAATAGTGGCTTTGTACTCATCTCTGTCAGTTCATCTCTTCTATTAACAATTGTTATCATGACAGTTCTTTCCAGGTGGTTCAGATGTCATGCATCATTCCATATTACTAATATTCCAGTCCTACCAACTACTTTAGAGGTGAAAGAATGAAGAGGGAGCTCAGCTGATGTCTCAAATGAATATATTTTCATGCACATGTATTTGAGGGTTTCAGAAGACACTTTATTTTTAGAGTAGATACATGTCACTTGCCTAAAATCAAGACCCTTAATGAGTTTCTAACAGAAGAATCACCTGTCACTTGGAAAATATGGGTCATAAGATGAAATGAATGAAACCTCTAGATGTATGGTAGTACTATGAAGAAAAAATTGTATGTTGATGCAAGAACATGATGTGTCTGGAAAAAAGGCTATGCTTCTAAAACATATACAAACACACTCACACACACACACACACACAAGTCTCCATGTCTCCAAAAATTTTGCAATAGATTTTAACAGAAACTTCTAAAAATAGATTTGCTTCATTTTCATTTTTTCTTTTACGGACAGACAGTTTTCTGACTCTATTTTGTGATATTTTCTCCTGCCTCTGTCTGTCAGCCTCCCACAGAACGTATTTTATATGACCCTCTATCTTTTCTCTTATATGCCTTGCCATTAGTTCAAAAGTTTCCAGGGATAGGGTGAATGTTAATATAGCATGTAAAAATGGCAGCTTGATAGAATAAGAAGTTATTTAACTTTAAATAGAGATCCTAAATCAATTCCATAAATATAAAGAATAGTAATCAGAGAGATTAGATTCAATTTTAAATTCCAAAATCTCCAACTCAAATTTTAAATCAATTCAGTCTAACAGTTTATGAAAACCTGGATGTGCTTTTAACTTCAGTGGCAATAAATAGTATTGAGTATCTCCCCATCTCCTGGTCAAGTATGGATCCATAACATTGAAATCATCTGAGAAACCTCCTTTTGCTTCCAATGGCATCAGAATAACGCTGTGTATAAGATTCAAAATGAATAATACTTGACAGCTTTTGTGATTATCCTCTTTTGATTGTAAAAAGGAAAACTTTTGAGTAGATGAATTCAGAACCCAGTAAAACATAGTCAAAAACAAATCAAATCTGGCCTTAAAAATTTAATGTTTATGCGACATCTTAAGCAACTCAGCAAGCTCTAATAGCAGCAAGCTCAAATCAATGAGTGTTGTGCTGCAAGTTGCTGTACTAACTAAAACCACACTGCTGGATCGAGAGCAAATAGTGCAGCCTCAGGCTTTTTTGTTCCTACACCTGCAGAGGAAGCACAGTCTTGAGGAAGCCACTTCCACTAAACCTGAAAGGTTTGGATATCACTAACTCATATAAAAGGCAGTTTTAGCAGACTAGTTCCTATCACACAGCATATGCATGAATGCACTGCAGCAACCTATTCTGACAAGGATGATAATGTCCCTTGTACTCTCGCTCACCTAGAAAACCTGTGCTAAAGAGAAACATTTCTCCCATATTTATTGATCTAATTTTTCATATCAATTTTTCCAAAACCAGAGGTTTTATATGGATTACCTTTTAAATGAACTTGTCACAGCCTTTGACAAAGAAGGCTGTGGAATGTCTAACCTTGCATAGAGTTTGGTTTTTAATGATTTTCTAATTTTGATTCTCATAGCTGTTCTTAGTAAGTAGATCAAGCCCTTATGTTACCCTACAAAGAAAAGAGAATAGAAAAAAAAAAAAAAAAAAGAACAAATAGATTTCTCTGTCAAACAACAGATTTAATTATTATAAATATTGTTATTCTTAATTAACAAAGCTCAACATTTAATTTCAACACACATAAACAGCAATAACAGCCTTGTTTAGCAAATGTAAAGCAAAAGACTTAGGGCCTTATTCTGCAATTAGTTACACGCCATGTGCTCTGACTGATTCTGATACAATTTTAATGAGAATGGTTGTAACACAAGCTTCTTAGTTAAGGTACACAAAATTAGCATTTTGTCATCCGGAGAACAGAGTGCATTCTCTAGTATCAGCTGCAGAGAGTATCCATCCAACACCATGTGTGGCTTGGTTTACTAAAAGCAGTGATTTTTTTCTATGAGGAAGGTCCAGCAAAATGTTTGCTCTTGTGTAAAATCAAGTCTACAGTCACCTTAGTGAAAGTCTTGTCATCCATCTCTTCTGACTTGTCCAGCCTGGTGGACTCTGTAAGGTGCCAGGGATGAGAACAATCTCTTGGCCTCATTAGTTACCCCTTTTCCAGTATTACTGAGGCTCAGCCACACAGCCCTGATCAGAGGTTTTTGACAATAAACCCTGCATAAATAATCTAGTCCCATCTTCTAACCCTTCCATATACTCCTTCTGTCAGCCACTGATACATAAGGACAACCTTAGAAACAGAGATGAAGGCTAAGTCTTCATCACTAGTTAGTGCAGAATGATAGGAGAGGGTCTACAGGTCCTGATATGTAAGTGTCCATACTCCATGCAGCTAATTTGCTGCAGGTCTCGTCCTCTGAATTCAACGTTCATTAATAGTTGCTAGGTGCCTTCTGGAGCACATCACCTGAAAGCAATCCCATTCACACACTCATTTAAGATGAAAGCATGCCAAGCAAGAATGATCAGCAGATTCACTTCAGAAGTGTTTTTCTAACCTGGACTAATACATTAACGAAGACACATTCAAAAAGAATATGCACAAATACCCTGCAGAGTCCATTCTTCATGATACAAAGAAACTAGTGGGGGTGACTTGGTATAGTCTGCAAAGTAAGGCATCCTCTAAGCATTTAGAATCTTGTTTGTAGCATGATGGATGGAAACTGGATTAAGTTTCCAGATCTGCTACTGATTTCCTTCCTCCATTGTCACCAACAGTCAGTTAACAAGTCAAGGGGAATGCTAATGTAATTAAAGCTCTGGAAGTACTTGCCTCGTTGAACTGAGACCATAGATCGTCTGCTCCTTACATTTGACTTGGTATTAAATTCATGCTAATGTGTTGCTCAGAATGAGAATTACAAAATAAAAGAAAAAAAAGAGAGAGAGAGAGAGAGAGAGAGAGAGAGAGAGAAGAAAGGTAAAATAGCTTTTCATTTCTTAGTTTCCCATCTGTGAAATCAGACAATATTTACTTTTTCTCTCAGTTTTTTAACATCTGTGGTGCCACAGGCATATGTTATTCTGTATAGTCCCTAGCAAAATTAAGCACCATTATTGGTAAGTCTTCTGCACCAGTCCAAGTGGAAACAATAAAAGATGAAGGAAAACATAGATCAGCTAAATTTATCCAAGCTGTAGTTTCACTGATTTCAACTTATTTACCAGTGTTAAGATTACATTTCTGTTTCATTAGGAAAGGTCCATGAACTCTTAGCCAACAATCTGCTTTTTTCATTTTCAGATGTTTGAGGAAGCTGACCAACCAAGAATTTCTGGTGTTTCTTTGTAATAATTTTATTAGAGTAGAACAGTAAATTTATCTAATATTTTCCCAGAAGTTCGATTAATTAAAACACTATGTTGCAAACTGAGTTTCTGATTCGAAGCTTTTACCAAAGATAAAGAAAATTTCAGTAACACAACTTATTTCTCTAACCAGTAAAGGAGAGAGTGAAAGACATATAAGATATGGGAATAAAGAAAGCCAAAACTCTATGCCTTAAGGGTTACAGAAGTAAGTATATGTGCTGTTATTATAAAAGTTACACCAGTAATTTATTTTTAACAACTTGTGCTTTCTTTCCTCAAATAGTTAGGTTGATAATCTAATACAGACAGTAAATCATGGGATTTTTTTCAGTTCTTTTAACATCCACATTTCTATATTTTTTATTTTTTTTAGCTAAACCAATGAAATTTTCAAACTCCAGCAGTCCTCTACCTTTATTTAATTTCAGTAAATCAGCAAAATTCTCTAAGTTCATGCTAAAAATAATTTGACAAATTAACAGTGAAATAACCTGGTTAGTAGTTTTCTAATGTTTCTTTTGACCAAACTTTTTTTTTTTTCATAATCTTTTGCACAAGAACAGAAGAGATAAATGTAACAAGCATTGGCTAAATCTTCCAGTAAAGTTCAACTTACAAGAACATTAGTATTAAAGACCAATAAGTTTGATGTTTGTTGAAAGCAATTTTACCAGATGGAAAGCGTGGGAGCCACATCATCAGACCTCAGCAGAGAAGGTGTAAAAACTCTCGGGACACTGAGGAATGTAAGCCTCTGAATTCTGCCAGGGTTTCCTGCATGGGCATTTAAATATTAGACAGTTACCCAGTGAGGAATCCCAGTCAAAGCCAGGTTCCTTTCTGTCATGTTGCTAAAGTCTGAGCCAATACAACTTTCTGTGCCAACTCATCTCTCATCTCATGTGTTACTGGGTTAGATATTTGTGTGGTCTCTGTAGAAAGCTGAAAGCACACATACAATCCATAGCACCATAAAATACGCATAACTATTAACTTGTATAACAGGAAATTAATGTTTATGAGTGGTCTTAATTGAGTTTGGGAAGACTGATAATTAGGAACAGGAGTACCTGTGGTAGCTAACCCTTAAAAGCGTCCTGAATGACATTTCCATAGTTTACTCCTCCCATGGCTGAGTAGTCGTGAAAAAGAGAAAAACAGTTGTGGACATTTGTACCCAAAGCCTAACTCCAAGGAAATACAATGGAGTTTTTGCAACAGAAGCTTCTTTGGAGACATAGAGCCACCTGGCAGATATAGCTTAACCCAGGTTTTTTGTAGCCACAAACAGCACAAGCAAGATGAGGGGCACTGAACCAGCTAAGAGAGCAAGATGCTGTTAAAGAACCTAGAATTTTGTTCTTTATTTATCATAGTTCCAAGATTTCATTATCAGTCTTGTTACTAAATGCTCAGTCTTACATATTAGTCGATATAGCCTTGTTTTGGTGTCAAGCCTAGAGCTGGGGGTGCTTGGTCTTCCCAGCAACAGAGAATGAAAGCCAGTTTGCAGGTTCATATCCCCTCCTGTGCTTAGAGATATGGATAGGAAACCCAGGAACAGAGAACTCTTGCTGCAAAGCTGCAAAGAGTCACAATGACTGCAGGAACTCAGGCATCTTCTGAGTTGATGCAAATCCTGAAACATCACAACCATGCACCATAACACAGGTATAGTTTAGAATACAGATTTTTCCTGTACACAGGTGAAGATGCTCAGGTCTTGTCACAGTGACCTTTCCCTTTCTTCAGTTCTACCTTCGTGACCCTTCAGTACTTGGAGTCCTCTTCAAATTCCATCAAAAACAGTAAGATAAATCCCTTTTGGTTTTATCAGGAACTCATCAGGCCCTAGCAAAACAATCATCTTACCGCTCCCTTTGGTATCTCACACTCTTATTTGCATAGTTCCTCCCAGTCATTTTCCTTAATCCAAAAATCATTCTCTAATCCAGGTTAATGCACATTTCACCCTTCCACAAAGTCCATAGCACTTAGCTAGTCCTAATAATGCTGAAAACAAAGCTGTGTTATTAGATAGACAAGACACGTTTTGTGTTATCTGCTTCCATGAGAGTGAAATGGTGTTGAAGTGTGTGCGGTGGCAGTGACAGAGATTACAGAAGGAGAGTCACATCCAGAGCTCTGAACTGGTCAGGGTACAAAATAACTCCCATAGGAGCTGAGGTGACACAAGCCGCTCAGCACTGGCTGGAAGTCTGAATAGAAACATGGCTTTTTTTTTTTCTTTTTTTTTGGTGCTAATTCACTCATCAAAAATAAAATTGTAAATTTCTCATATTAGAAAAGCAGTCTTACCAGCCTTAGAACTAATTCATTGTAAACTGTTTGCTTCAACAGGGTCCAGCCGTCAACCAGTCCAAATAAGAATCAGGATCAAACCTAACTCTTCATCTACTGTTCTCCAGAAGCTAACTGTTTTCTGTGATTTTCTGTCAAAATTTTCATTTTTAATTTCAAAGGATAATACTAATTGGGTATTTTTGAGATGAAATAAGACTCCTTATGATAAAGCAAAGTATTTCATTATACTGAATAAGATACTTCACTGCACTTTATTTTAAGTGAAACACTAGTCCCTGAGCAAAGTCATGTATGGCTCTTAGACAAACCAAAGCATTAGATCTTATAACATGGAGGAAAAAGCATATCAGGAGAGAGTCAAAAGGGCCTTATGCACCTTTTGTCTGGTCAAGGTTGATATTCCCTTACACTTTACTCTCACTCCACCTGTGCCAGATTCAGCCTAATACCTCTCCTCCCTTCCTCCTTTTCTTCAGCCTTGCAGATGCCCAGAACTTCTTTATCCTTTCTTCATTTTATAAATCTAAGCCTTGAATTGCATCTTCCTAAATACAGGAGATTCCCATTGAGAAAGAAAAAGAAAGTCACAAACTATATGAAGTCACTAAAGAAATCTTAGGGAGAACAAGCTCTTCCAGCAAATTTTGAGCTAGTTTCCAAACACTTTGTGCCAATCAGTTTCTGCCAAACAGACCAGCCCCATGCATCCTCCTGCCAGCACAGTGTGCTTCAAGGCGCATTGAAGAAGGGAAGTTTTCCTGTGCTGCTCACAGCCTGAAACACCTGCAATCAATTACCATTGCCATTCTGCTGTGACACGTCCAAATGCTGGCACAATAATGGCACGGTTTGTGTGTAATTGTCCATCAGACCACAGTATAAATCTCTGAGCAGCAGTTCTAATGCATTGAAATTAATTTCCCTTTTTAAAATTCTACCTACACTAGGAAAGAGTATGTTTTCCTTTAATCACATAGGGTGGTTTAATATATTTCAATGTTTATTTCAGTATAAATTAGAAAAGAGAACGTGAGATATGCTTTCATTTTACAAACAAAAACTAGCTCAGGCTCTATTCTCTCACCCAGAGAATAGAGGACACATTTGCAGTAAATGTAGTAAAAAGCTAGGCTGCTCTCAGGTCTCATATATTAAAAATGGTTTGCCTCAGACTATGCTTAGAAAGGAGACTTGCAGGGGAAAATGCAATGACTAAATACCATGAACAGAAAGAAATGGTGTGAGTGACTCACAGTGTGGCATGATTCCTTCTGAGCTAGTACTCAGGACCAGAGCCTCAGAACATGATATACTTATTAGGAGGTATTACACTGCTGGAGCGACAGGTTTTGTATGATGCACTGGGTGGGATCTTCTAGTGGCTTACAGGGATTTCAGTAAAGTGCTCCCAATTTGCTGTACCTGGGTAAATGGGGTGGGGTATGGAGAGTGTTTGTAAAGAAGCAGCTGAATTTATTGGATGATGATAAACTAATCATATTCTAAAGTGGCAAAGTGGTCTTTGTGGTTTTAGCTGTGTAAGCTTGTTATATTTCATTCCAAGCAGACTATCTTGGAGTAAAAAAAAAAATAAAAAATAATCTTTTAGCAGAACTAGTTGTACTTCACTGAGTCTGTAATCACTCCTGGCTACTAAATAGGCTTGAAAGTTTCTTTGAGATGCATCTGAATCTGCTCCACAATACACAAACACGAAATTGTTAGGGAAAAAACACTAGTTAAGGAGTTATTCTCTGAGGTGAACAGGGTATATTGTACAGACCTACTAGCAATCAAAGAGGTTTTGTTATGTTTCATAAAGTATTTCATTTTTAATAATTATAATGATATTTTCATGTGATAAACTCATGCAATATGTATATTCAAGAACTGATCATTGTTTTCAAAGCTTGTTTGATCAGCTTTTCTACAAGCACCACTGTTGCACTGAGAAGGTGGTCAAGCACTGGAACAAGTGGTCATGGCCCCAAACATATCAGTGCTCAAGAAATACTTGGACAACACTCTTAGATATATGATTTACCTCTTAAGTTTCCCTTTGTGGAGTCAGGAGTTGGACTCTGATTCTTGCTGGTCCCTCCCAGCTCAGGATATTTTTCTAAGTTCTCTGAAGCTTGTAAATGGCTTAAAAATATAAAATTTTTTGTCTAGAAGTTAGTGTGGATTGCAGAGAAAATATGTAGATTATGGCCACTTTTACCTTGTAAAGGTATTCTATGGTGCCTTTCTTAGCTGCAACATAACCTGAGCAGAGATTCTCAGCCTGTTATAATTGAAGGATCATTTAACCTCTGAAAAAGTAAAAATAAATATCAAATAAAAATGTACAAAATAATTTAAGTGTTGTCATAGTATTTTTCTATTGGTATCCATGTAAAAATTAAGTTAAATTATAATGTTCTCATGTTGTTTATATTTTGCAACACATTGTTCTTTTTCCTGGCTTGAAAGAGTAGGAAAACATCTATTTAAAAGAATACATGTTTTACCAACTACCAGTACTATTTTGGCTACAAACTGAGAAACTCTGACAGAATGTTTCACAGCATCATATTCACTCTACTTAACAAACAGCTTCTAACCATTTTGATTATTGTTTATTATTTCTCTCATAGTGGCATTTAGAGACTCCAACACAAGGCTGTATTCTAATATATAAAAATATAGGTGTAACTAGATAGATCAACTGCAACTTGAACAGTCAAAGAGAAATAAATTTCCATCAAATTTCCAAAATAATATTTTGAAGGATAATAGCACAACAATGAAGAAGCAGAGTGAGATTAAATTGCTTGCTGAAAGTCAGTGAAAGTATATCTGTCTTCCAGAACCAGGAATATTCAAAACAGTCAGCTGGGTAGACCCACAGCCAAGCTAGCTTCAAAACTGGGAGCTAGTATGTCCTCCAGTGCTGCATTACAGCTAGTACACCTTGCTGAGAAGCTCATTATCTTCAGGTCACTATGTCTGTATTGCTTTTGATTATCAAGCTAATATATCTCTCTAGCACTGCACTATTCATTGTGGACATTTAAGCTTGGTTTGGCGTTAACCCAAGGATTTCTTCATGACACAACATTTTCTGCAATATAGACAAGCCCACAGGAAGCCTGCAAAAGAGCTATAAAGTTGAAAATAGGGTTTCTTGGTTTTACTCCACCATCTTAACCACAAAACCATCCATCTTCCAATAATGTATTTGATTTATTTTAAGCTATCAGGTGTTTAGTGTAGAGTATAACATATATATCAGATCAAATAAGAATTCCTTACCACAGTTTCTGTACATAATGCCCTAGAGAAAGGAATAAGGAAAGAAAATGTCTTTTGACCTTCCTCAATCCTTGCATACAGGTTTATAAGTGGAGAAAGTGTTTTCCCTTGATCAAAATCAAAAATATAAAGCACGTTTTACAAATACAAGCTAAGGAGAGAACAGAAATTTACCAGAGCAGAGTATATTCTCATAGTTTTGAATATAATAGTGATCTTCTGTTCATAAATGTCCAGACAACTTTAAGAATAAATTTAAAAGCCAAGGTAGTACTATAAATGTAGGACGAAAATGTAAGGAAGTAGTAATGAAATCCCTGGCAAGAATTCACTTGTACTTTGCTCAGTACTACTTACCACATCATAAAAAACTGGTTTCTTAAAATTGTGGTGAGAAGGAAGGAGAGTTGATCCTGGTAATAAAAGTTATGAGCTGTGAAGACAAGAACAGAAAACCCCTCGTTCTTGAACAGTCACTGAAAAGGCAAATAACTTGGACACAAATATTAAGCAATATATGTGAGCTTATACAGAAATATTTTTGGAATTCATTTAATTAAAATTTAAAATAAATGTAAATCTAAGGATAGGCATAATTTATGCATTTGATTAATATCATATATAAGTTTATATGCACACACAGGGGTATCAGTATCTATATATATATTCAGGAGAATTTGAGGAATTGCACAATTTTTACTAACTTTTCCTTACATTATTTGGTATGATAAATTTTACTGTCCACTTTAAACTGGGCAATTTTTACCAATGAAAATACCCACAGACTATAGAGAGCTGGCATGTCCGTTCTGTTTCTTCCTGGTTAACTGGAGCTTGAGTATAACTTCAAATGATATAGAAATACCAAATGGCTGAATGCTGGATTACAACTCAGCAAATCACATGAAACATAAAGTCATATCACTCACCATGAGTGCAGAAGAACACTGTGGTTCAATCAGTAATGGTATCTCTTGAGAAAGTTACATGAAGAGAACTGAAGCCCGGTTTTCTCTTTTTCTTTTCTTCAATAACAGTTATGTGGGAGACAGTGGTGACAGTTTTTCAGTCTATAAAATACAGGTAGGAGGCCAAATATTGTTCTCAGTGATGTTGATCTGATTATAGTGTTCGGGTCCATTTTTACTCATTCACTTGGATTATATGGCAAGACACCAGACAATATTTGAAAATGTTCTTTAATGCAAGGTGTAAATTCAGAAGTAATTTTTAGTTTTAGAAAAAAATCTCATTTGGCAGCTTAATCTTGGCTTATTTCATGTAAAGATTATATTCATTCATCTGGTGGTAGCAAAAAAAAATTACAAAATCAGACATCTCAGGCAATGAGGTATGTTTGTGTAAAAAACACTACTACAGAAAGGAATTAAACTGCCACATCTCCGTTTGCTACCAACCTTTCTCCTTCCTTTCCTTTTTCCAATTCCATTGACATTTGTGTCTCAGTATCTCATAATTTTACAGGTATTTATGTTGTCTACTTCCTCTAGAATAAGGAGAGCTTCTTTGGCAATGCAGTTAAGCTGATCCCTGGTTGGGAAAATCTCCTCCTGATATGGATGCCTAGCAGTGTCAAGGGTCATATGGAAAAGCTAAGCAGCGAATTGAACCTCAGCTTTTTAACCCTTCAACCTCATGTCCTTGTTAGGTGTTTGCTGGAGACGGGGTATGTGCACTGCAATATTTCTCTGCTAGACCTATGGCCTTAGACGTATGATATGCTGAGCTTCATTCTAGAGGCTAGGTATTTTCAATGTCTACATGGAAAATTTAGTGCTCTCATGATATTGTATCCTGTATTTCGTATTCACTAGAAACCCCAAGGTCCGTCTATTAAGTGGGGCACATGCCCTAGCAACGATTATAATCAAATTCTAAGGAGAAAGGGTGATTTCTCTCATGGAAAGAAATAGGTGTCAAGTCAATACCAGACATTTCAATTCATGTTGCAGAGAAAACAAATATGCATCTTGTACAGGTGGAGAGGGAACATCACACGAATAGTAGTATAAGGAGCAAAAAATAGGAAAAAAAAAAAAAAAGTGCTACAATAAGCTAATTACTGGAAATACCAAGAAATTAAAAATAAAACACATGAAAAATGTCATTGAGTTAAAATGCACTGACAGCAGTGGCAAAATATGAGAATCATGTACTGAATAAAAATAAAAAGTTGGGAACATTTTTTTTCTCTGTTTGTTTTGAAAATAGAATTATTGGAACCATTGTACCAGAAAGATTGTGAGAGCCTTCCTGTGTTATAATTAATCCTAATCAAAAATGCTTTTTATTTGCCACTTGATGGACTTTATTGCAAAAAGCCCTAGATTTCCAAATAATGTTACAATTATCAGCAGAAAGTGAACTACTAAGCAGATGAAAACTGTCATATAGAAGCTAAGGCCCAATCCCCCTGACAATGTAAATTGGCTTAGCTTCTTCCAAGGTTTTCAGGCTGTTTCATACTCTCTTGACTCTTTCTTGCCCCTAGATGTATTCACACAAAAATAAATAAATAAATAAGATATTTTGTGCCTGTTTTCACCTTTAAACACGTATATGCGTAAAAAGTACTCCAAACCTTAGTTGCTACTAAACTTCTTACAGGTTATTCCAAGAAATAAAATAAAATCCTTATCTCTGTGTTTCTCTTCAGCTTAAATCCTATACTGATTTTAGCTAACAGGGATGGATTCTGCGCTTGCTAGCTCCAGTCTTTACATCAGTACTTTTGGTACGATAATTCTTATAAGACAGAAGACAGCATGCTTTGGGTATTTTTATAATGGATTTCTTTAGAGCTGTATTCCTGTGCATAGATAGGTGCATGTAAACGAGAAAACCTCTAACAGTTGCTGGAAGCATACAAAACAGAACATGGGGTTTACCTCCTGATTTAACCATCAGGTTATTTTTGACTGCTGCACATCCTAAATGTCTAATTTCACCAGTCCCGTGTGAGGAGCACAGTAACATATCGACTAGAGATTGTACAAATTCCTGTAGAGACAAAGACACGATGAGTCAATGAATGGATTTCCGCCAGAATTGGTGGGTTTGGGATTCTGCCTGAAAACTGAGGGGTGGGAGAGGTGGGGTGGCAGAGATGAATTTTCCTACTTGAAGAATTCAGCTGTTGGAAAGAAAGTGCAGTTTTTCTAAGAACAGAAGGTGTGGGAGCTGCTTCAGAAGTACAGCTGTGAGGAGGAAATATACTGTGAAATACTTATATTAAGATATCTCATGCAAATGATACATATGGGTCTAGTGTCAGAGTCACTGTAGATCTAATTATGTGGAATATACATGTGAATTTACTTCTTACAGAGTAGTACCGAATGATCAGCAAATGTCATATAAATTCAGACTATGACAACATCACCTTTAAATGTGAGTAGTCTTCCTTAATATAAGAAGTGGTATTTTACTGCTCCAGATAGATTAATAACATTGGCTTACATAGTATAGACAGATGCAATGCAGGCTTCTCTGTTGTCTTCTGAATGAACCGTCTTCTGTCATATCCATATTCCCACTCAATGGCAAGCAAGTAAATGCATGTACACACTGAAAACAAGCACTAGTTATTTTAAATAGCTTGCAGTCTCAAGTACCTACCATTTCATACTACCTAATGTTGATCTCTCTGAAATGAGAAACATCTGAAATGCCTATCCCAACAATAGGAAATATTTTTGTATCTCACAGTCCTTTGTAAACTGAAAGATATTAATAGTGATACTTAAAAAAAAAAAAAAAAAACTTTTGTGATTATCTGTATTTCCCAGACTCTCATTGCCAAAATATGAAAATATGAAAGCTGGATTCAGGAACAGAAATTTCCCCACATGTACACAGAAATCCCCAGGGATACAAGAAAGATCTAACTAAGCATTGTCATTGTCCATAACATTGCTGTAAAAGGAAATAACAAACTGGTAAAATAAAACATGAATATCACACTCTCGGATTTGATACAGGTGATGGGATTTTCAGTTGAATCATTGATATTCCATTTTCTTTTTAATGTCTCAAGCCTACTCCAGTTTCGAATGCAATGGGAAGAAATCAGTTACTTCAGCTAGGTTTCCATTTCAAGCCTGCCTGAGCTCCCTGCACTTAAATTCAATGCCAGCCTTTTCCCACAAATATATGCTGTTAAAGAAGAGAGCTAAAATTCACAGGGCTGTCAAGTAAGATATCCATTAAGATAGGAAGATGCCAGTGTTCAAACTTCAACATTACAGCATTAAATCTCAAAGGAATTCACTTTGTTCATGAGAAACAAGAGAGGAAGGAGTGTGAGATGCAAGGGGGTGGGGGAGAGGATAAGAATATGGAACAATATGACAGTAAAATAGAAAGCACAGATTGAGGAACCACGAGTAATCTGAATTCCTCAACTAAGACTTGTCAATGAGATTTTTAGCATATGATATGCAGTTTTAATTAAATTATGGCCCAGAGTCAGAGAACAAAGCCAAAGGCCCAGTTTTTTTATTTCATTTTTAGAACAGAGATCTTATCTTCTGCAGCATTTCATGCACTTCTAATTAAATATGGATTTATGGCTTTAAAGTACCTGGAAACACAGCATGACTTTTAGGATTCATCCTATGCTGAACTCAGAGCAGTACAGTCAAAGGCAGTCAATAATTCTGGACCCCCAGTGAAGTCAGGGGCAATGTTCTTAATAGGTTCAGAGGGATGTGGATAAGATATTAGGAAAAGAGTTCAGCTTCAGCACTGTCTGCAGAAAACATTCCTATACCTTGAAGTAATAAAAAAAAAAATCTATCTCTTTATGTGCAAGCATATTCAAGAGAACTTTAATTGTGTTTGCTTAGAGTAACAGAATGTAATCCTATACAAAGCTAGAGATTTACGGATACTGCAAACAGTACAATTTCAATCTGATGGTTATTTTTTGCTGTGCTCACCAAATTGTACATTTATTGGCAATTCTGCAGTTTTTCTCACCTCATCACACTATTTGAAGTAAATACATTCTCTCTTCCATTTAAAAATTACAATATTCTTTTTACAATGGGAAAAGGAGCCTATTACTGCTGAGGATTTTGCTGGTGGTGATGACTTATTAAATATATTTAATGTAAGTTTACTGAATCTCTTAAAATAGAAGTGTGGGCTGGGTGAGAATGTTACCTCTAATCTTGAAATAGTGAATGAATGTCAGAATCTGTTTTGCAGTGTTTGTGTAAGGAGAGAGTGTGGAAATATTAATAACGTGAATTCACCTGAGGATCCTGTGATATTACTAAAGGTAGATAACTTCTTGAAGGTCAGCTGCCCTTAAAACCATCTTTTAAATTCTCACTGGGTGAAGGGTTAAGGCGCTAAAGTGAACAAAGCAATGCTTACAGGTAACCAAAGATATATATGCATAAAACATCAAATTCAGGAATTTGCATCATAACACAAAACCTTCCTTGATATACTTACCCAGTAAAACTGAGGATAATATTGCTGGCTCAGAAATAATGAGGTTTGTGCTTGCATGGGACCAAAGTCTGTTGTGTGTGATATGATTCCAGAATAATCAGACATATGGGTGTTTCTTGTGGGGGCAGTGTGTTGATATTATTTGCCAGCATGAAGTGTGGCTGTTAAGGCAGGTTAGCAGTGGTTCCTATTTTTTCCAGGACTAGCATAAACAGTTTCCAAGTGTATGTGGCTTTAAAATTAAACTGGCTTCACTTTTCAATACTGGTAAGAGAGATGCATTGTATTTGATTGCTGAAGTTAATTTTTTTTCTTTTTTTTCCACAGAAATGACTGCAATTAGAGAATTTTGAATCTTCAAAGAATCACAAAATCACAGAATTGAAGGGGTTGGAAGGGACCTCGAGAGATCATTGGGTCCAACCCCCTGCCAAAGCAGGTTCCTTAGAGCAGGCTGCCCAGGTAGGCGTCCAGACGGGCCTTGAATATCTCCAGAGAAGGAGACTCCACAACCTCCCTGGGCTGCCTGTCCCAGTGCTCCGTCACCCTCACCATGAAGAAGTTCTTTCTCATGTTGGTGCGGAACTTCCTGTACTCTATCTTGTGGCCATTACCCCATATAAAAATAATAATAATAAGTAGCAAGATTCACCCCAATGTATACACAATCTTTATTCCCATGGAATGCAGTCGTATCTTTCTCTTCCTTTAATCACACTGTGGACAGAAAAGAGAACTAAAAATAGCATTCCACAAAGAGGAGTCCTGGTACAAATTCACCAACTGCTAAACTACAGAATCACAAGTAAGAAATGAATCAGCCTTGATGCTCCACTGCAAGTTGTTTTCATTGATTCTTGTATTTTAATCATATTTCAGCTGCTGTTTCTGAGATGATTTCAAAAAACATTGGATTAAATTGTATTACACTGAAGAGCACTGATCTCATTTCATTGAGACCACACTCAAAAAAAAAAAAAAATTGTATGTTAGAAAGATAGAGGCATTTTCTGATGTGATCAAGTGTAGATGGCTCTTTTTTAATGTTCCCTTGAAAATTAGGTCTGGAAATCTGTTTGAAAAACAGAATAAATCAAAACATCTCTCCTGATAACTTGGTCTTTTTCCTTTCAGCATTCCAACTTCAGTGAAAAGCCTTCTGTTTTATGGTATTAGCAAGTAACCCATAACCACTAATGTGTGCCAAAATACTATGAATTTTGAAACTGCAGATTCAGCTTACAGTATTACTAATTAGGAAGCAATTTTGAAGTATGAACAGAATACACTTTATCAGGGACTACCCAAACAGGTAAGGACTTGTATCCTGCACTTGTATCCTGAACTTTCAATAACAAATCCACAGGAATCAAAATTGAACAACAAATACAGAATTATCTGTAATTTCTAAAGAGCCACCCTCCAGGATGTAGACTAAGATTTTAAAGACAAATAATTAGAAATAATTTAGCCAAATATAATGCAGACTTTAGTAAAAACAGCAAAAATTCCCACCTTTGATTATTATTGATTTACAAAAATAAAATTATAGCTACCTGAGTCTTATGAACTTCCACCCAAGATCTGAATTATACTATTTTCCTTCAGTAGTCATGCACTTAAAGTGAACATTTACACTCATAAGTTCAATCATTTGTCAGAACAGAAGGCTTAGACATAAAAGACTGATCTGTTCTGGGACTAATTTATAATTATAGGTTTAAGATGGCTGAAGAAAATGAAATACTTTTTCATGTAGTTTTCACCAAAATTTCTTTTGGCAGTTGGATAGTTCGTGATCTTGTGTTCCTTTGAAAATCTCTTCCATCAGCCACCAAAGGGTGTTAGAAGACAACCACAAGTGGTCAAGAATTAACCTCTTAAGCTCCTTGCCAATGAGCCATATTTATTAAGTCTGCCCATGCAGTCCAATGTTAGTTTTAACCACATTCACACTTATCCTAAAATATGAAATAAGGTATGAGTTTCAGAATGGCCTGTTAGTGCACTCATTAGCTAAGACATGTAAGAATTAGGTAAGCAATAGGTTGAAATATACTGATGGTTTGCAATTACCCTATCTCATTCTAAGTGTCATGGAAAATATCTTTGTAAATTTTCCCTTAAATTTCTCTTTCATTTCCTGGGTCCATCTCTTCAAATGGTGACTATCAAAGGGAAGTGATGCATTTGATGATGAAAATGTCTCAGTCAAACAGAGGTCCAAACATTTCAGTACTTCATGCAAAATCCTAACATCCATTCAATAGCTGAGACCACACAAGCACACATAATTACATTATGTGGAAATGACAATGGAAAATTAATTTAAACTTGTATGCTCTCAGCCATGCAATTTTGGAGTAGTCTAATTTTTCTAGGAACTATCCCTAAGGCAAGGCTTATGTTGCCTAGAAAGAAAGAGGTTTAAAATATTTCAAAAATTTTCAATCCTCTTTATCTACTACTTCTTCCTGAGAAGATTCATGCCCCCAAAGGCTTTTTGAAATCATTTAACCTGATGTTAAGACTGTAGTATATTCAGTCAGGAAATAAAAATGATGTTGTGTGATTTGTGTGACCAATTTAACTCCAAAACAGTTCTAATATTCACTGTTTAATCACCAAGTAATACATTCATGAAGAAATAAGAGGATAACATTCAGAACAAAAATCTATCCTGTAAATTACAAAAACAAAAATAATTAAAGAACTCCATAAGCTGATTGCATACATTATATAAGCAAAAAGTAATTTTGACAAGTCTTATTTGCTGTAAACAATGCACAAAAGCTCACTCTGAATATACTTTCAAATTTTCCCCTCCACTTTCATATCTAATAATACTCTGTCTCACCACAGAATTATTTTCCTAAGCTTTAAGAAAAGATCGCTTATTTTCCATTCTGCTTTAATAAAAAAATAATATATAAGCATAATTATTTCTGCAACCTCAGCACTCCAACATTTCACCATGTTAAGGACAAGCCAAATGTTTTAGCCTAGTCAGAGCTTCTATGTATTTTTTTTTCCACTTGAGATTTTTTTGTGGTGATTTTGAAATGTTCATGGAGTCTTGCAGCATTTAAGCATATCTTTTGCTTTTTTTAATAGAAAAGCACATAAGCTCTTATTCACAATGATTTATCACTATGATAACAATATAAATGTTGATTTTCTTTTGTCAAGCTGCTCTGTTTTTTCTAGGTAGACTTATGAAAAACAACATTAACAAAAGCATAAGAAATAAATGTGATGAGAAATGCATCTTTAAGATGCTTTTGAAGTTGTGGAAAGATTTTTGCATTAACAGTACTCAGGCATTCTCTACTGCTGCTTAGTAGTATTCTCTGAAGTACAAATCCAATCTGAGAAAGAAGTTAAATAAGTTTTCTAGTAAAATGTATGTCAGTTTAGAGTCTGCTCTGCTTAATACAGTCTATGTAATTATATTTTTTTAACCACATATATGGGCACATACACATATGTATGCACTTCTTTGTTGTCTTGCTCGTTTAGCTGATGCAATTAGTCCTCCACTCATTTCACTAGAGGGGAACATTTGTCTGCCATTTCCCAAAGTATTTAATGCATGAAGAATTACTAACACACCCACTTTTGTCTCCTTTGTTTAGTTTGGGGGTAAAGAGGAGGGCTGGCCTGTAGATAGGATCTCATGAATCACTCTGGGAACTGCACAGTGAAGTCAGATATATGTATTTCCTAACCTTATTACTAAAGTGATAAATGTCCTCTTATATGCTGTAGCAATGACTCACTTGTGCACACACTCACCTTCAACCATTTGACCATAGTCACACCCACCCCAGCTATTGAAGAAAATATAAAATGAGGCAACAAGGTATACGGTGTTTACGAGTCTGCTGCACAAATAGCACCAGCAGGTTTATTCTCTCTCCTCTGGGTGATTCAGAGAACAAATGTCACATCACCTGTTAGCTACACAGAACACAACCATCTGTGAGGTGACTTGTGTTACTTAAAGGGGTGACTTTGGAAGCTATAAGCAAAATGTCTGTGTGGATTGAAACCTTTTGTGTGGTTAGCTAGAGCTGTGGTCCCAGTTTCAGAGGGTCTTACCTTGCCAGTTGCTGTCCCAGACATCATGCCACAGTGCAGTGTGGAAAAGAGGACTTCATCAGCTCAGTCCTCAAAAATGTCAAACTCTTGAGAGATTTTCAGATGCAGTGTCTCTCTTTTTGCCTATGACTAAGAGCATTTATTAATACAGTAGATTTCTTCTAAATTAGTATTTTATTTTTTTTTCCTCAAGTCCCTTTATTAAGGGTGCGTCTGTACTTTTAGATTTGCTGGATATACAAGACAGGTCATAAACTCCATTTTAAAAAGCATATTTGTATTAAATTCTAATACCAATTTTAAAGAAAAACAATAAACTTATTAGGATATTGTTTATCCCAGATGCTTTAGAATAAAAGAAATATGTATATTTATACAACTACTGTCGTGCCTATGTCCTTCAGAAGGCCATGGATGACAACAATGATTCTTAACAAAAAAGGGTAGGGAGAATGGTCATGGAGACAGAAAATGACCGAAAAAGGAAACTACTTTAATTATAACCTTTCATCTCTAAAAAATGTGAATTCAATATGTACATTATTGTTAGATCATAATCTGTTCTAAGACAGGTTATATATTTATTTCCTAATTGCACTCTCAAAGCAAGGTGTTTAATCTGAACTAGATATTTAGGCTTCTTACATAGATAAACAGGAAGATAGGCAATCATTTAGATCACATTCTCATTTATTTTAAGAAAGAATTAGTTATTCTCAAGGGATTTGTTGCCTGTAGGGAACAATTAGCACCAAACAGATATCTAACTTCTAGGTGAGTAGGTTTAGGTAATTATAGAACTAGCTGGGAAATGTCCTTCACTGTGATTAGCTCAAAGATACAGTTTCTGTGGCATTCCAAATATCAGGAAAAATCACACTGCAGAATTCATTTTTTATCAGACTGAGTGGAAAAATAATACTTGTCTAAGGTAATTAAAATATAGTACAACAAGATCAAGATCCATGGGCTGAGGAAATACTGTCTCCATCAAAACAGCATTTCTCCATTTCTAGTAGAGTTTGAACAATTTGATGTTTGACAACTTTTTCTATTTTACCTTTCCGTCCTAAGGCGGGATGCAAATATGTTCAGAAATACTGGAAATTGTCATGACATGAACCACTTTATTTTAATTTATTTAAAAAATGTATGAAAAAGCCTATTTTTTTTTTCAAAACTGAGAGTTTTGGAACAAAGATTGAAGAAATTAATTTCACAACTGAAAACAAAAACAACAAAAAAAATAGAAAATCAGTTTCATAATCCCTTTTATTTTCTTCCAAACAATATAACTATCAAATGGCTATGTGATGTTCTTAGACAGGCCTTGCTGATGACATTTTAATGCTTGCAAGCAGTGTACACACAACGTATATATACAGCCCATGTTTATGGTCTGTTTACTTTTCAAATTTTGTATAATTTGATCTGAATATACCCCAAATTCTTCTTTTTTTTTTTTTCATTTTTTTAAATTTCACTTAAACGTACATAGTACAACCAATTTCGAAGAAAAGGTAGAAATAAAACCTTTCTGCCCTGCCTTTCCTCCAATCTTTCTTTGACGGGAACTTATGAAAAAGTTCATGATAGAGTAATTGTGTTTATTTGGTTTCATAAGCATTATTAACTCCAACTAAATTTTAGTGATGACATTTATGCTGGGAAAAATATAATGTTTGAACTCTAACAGGTTGCAAAAATGATTTTTTTTTATCTTGCATTCCTGATTTATCTGGGGTTTACATCTGCATTTCTTGTTGATGACATTTATGTAGTAATTGAAACTCATCTAATTGAGCATAGTTAGTTCTAAGGATACTTCCTGTAGTTGTATTCAGTAAAACATGAACTTCTGAGCTTACTTCAGTGACTAAACTTCAGTTATTTTTGAAACTGTATAATTAATTTCCATTTTGCCAGAAATATACATATATATATGTATTTCAAGCTTTTCCCTGCTGGCCACTGGTCAAGCAATGATTTTCTTTGAGAGTAAATCACAATAATGATATATCCTCTGAAGATTTGTAAAAAGCACAACAATTTGTAGTTTCTTCCATCTAAACTCATCTCTACAATGATAATGAGCATTTGAAGGACTTAAAATTGTAATGCTGAGTGGTATAACTAGATTATTACTTAAGATAACTGCTATAAAGTACACTTTGCTTGGTGCACTGTAGCTTTCTTCAAAGGTTTGTGTGAATTTAGACTCCCATAGGAGTTATTTCAGATAAATTTTTCCCCCTCCACCAAATGACTGAATGAAGCATTGCTTTACACCATAAGGACACTGACCACATAAAGGCAGATGCTGTAACAGGAATTTCCCTCGTGCGACAGTGACACCCATAATACTAAGCTGTTGCTTGGAGACAGGCCACCAGTTCTGAGTGTAACTTCTGATTCAGGTTGCAGACCCAACAGTAGATTCTCCTCTCCTTCACAATTTTAGCTCTTGGTTTGTGTATTACAGATCATAGCATGGCCTTTTTACAACAGATAGAAAAGGGGGCTTTGCTGCAGAAGCAGTCAGTTCTGTGAGCTTCATGCCTGGTATTCTATATTCAGCAGTGCTTTTGCCCAGGGATTGAAGATTACACTTTATATTTTCACCATTGGAAAATATTGATAGGAAAAATCAATCAAATTTTTGAGAAACTTCTAAAGCAAGAAATGAAATCCATGACTGATAAATAAACCAGCTGTAATTTTCTTTTATTAGAGACAGGACCCATACAATTCTTTCAGTTGAAACCGGTGCAGCTTTGGAGGGTTGCAAATGTCACACTTTGATCTCTGTCTGAATTTCTCAGAGGAACAGGTGTCTCTTTAGAATGGGCCTACCTGTGCTTTGAATATGATATGCCTTAAAATTCAGATCTGAAATCTTGGGTTTCAAAATAATCATTATGGAGACTCATAATTTATACAGGTGTAATAATAGTGTTTACTAAAAAGTATACTAAAAATGTTTACTATAATGCATTAAAAATAAAATATTTTCCTGCTATACCATCCTCTCCTTCTTAAGTTGATGGAAAGGAAAAAAAAAAAAAAGCCAAACAAACAAACAAACAAAAAACTTAGAAATAAGCCACTTGTTGGGTGCAGTTTTCTTTTCTTTGTACTAACTTTCCTGCAAAGCAATTGGAGCTAGTTACCATGGTAAATAAGCTAATATTGTGCTGGATTGATGTGGTGTGACTGTTCCTGTGTTCTCTTTCTCACTTTGGGTGTCTACTGAACTTACAAGAGGCAGAGTTGTCTACTCTGCAAAAATAAAAGATTAACAGATACTTATTGGAATGTGATCTCTTCAGAACTAAACACTAATAGAGGTTGAAGTTAATTATGCATTTAACTTCAGGTTAATGTCTAACCAGCTAGGGCACTGGCTGTACTCGTGTCATTTCAATAAAATATAAAAGATGACTCATCTAAGCAATGGCTTAGCCCTATCTTGGGTCTACACAAAGGTTTACTATTTTCTGCTAAGAAAGTATGAGCTGTCAAGAAAGGTAAATGTTCCATACGCCCCATACTATTGACAAGCCTTGAAATCACTTTGGTGTTTGCTAACTCATTGACAATCAGATACGATTGGCTTAAAATAAAACTGACAAAAATCATTTTACTTAGGAACTACTATTCTAACACTTCTACTTGAGGCATCTCTTTAATTCATTTATAGTTCTCACATGGTCTTTCCTTGATTAAAGTTAGCTTCTCCTGCCCCTTTTCTAAGTCTAGCCCTCACATGATTTAACTGTTGGCTTCAGATTGGTTAATCTATTTGTCTCCTCTCATGAGGTAGATACATCAAAGGAGCATGAATGTGAAATAGTATTATACTTCACTTCCTATTCTTATGAACACAAATGCTGCCCTGCTCTGCAAGATAAGACTTTCGGTAGATCTCTTGGTCTTTGTTTTCAAACTCCTATTATCTCTGAGTTACTTTCCATAAGGCAAGCTTTGCATCATTCCCTATATTCTGGAGTTCTTGTTGTTTAGGCATGCAGGATCTAGCTGTTCTATGTTTTTTGACCTTAAATTGCTTTTTGAGGTTGGTGTTTACAAAATGCAATTTGAAAGGAGCATTTCTTTCCATAAATCAAAGAACACTTTACTGTATTCCCAGAAATTATTTTTCTAATTTCTCTGTCTTTCTAAACACACTCAGAGGTTCTACCTTCTCTTCAGTACCTGTTTTTTGATCTCATAGGATCATAGAATGGGTTGGGTTGGAAAGGACCATAAAGATTCTCTTGCCATAGGCAGAGAAACCTCCCACTAGACCAGGTTGCTCAAAGCCCCATCCAACCCATGCCTTAAACATTTCCAAGAGATGGGGACAGCTTCTCAGAGCAACCTGTTCCAGTGCCTCACCACCCTCTGAGTAAAGAATTTCCTCCTAACATCTAATCTAAATATCCTCTCTTCTAGTTTAAATCCATTCTCCCTTGTCCTATCACTACACTCTCTGACAGAGTCCCTCCCCAGTTTTACTGTAGACCCCCTTTAGGTACTGGTAGACTACTATAAGGTCTCCCTGGGGCCCTCTTTTCTCCAGGCTGAACAACCCCAGCTCCTTCAGCCTCTCTTCATAGGAGAAGTGTTTCAGTCCTTTGATCATCTTCTTGGCCCTCCTCTGGACTCATTCTAATAGGTCTATATCCTTCTTGTGCTGGGGGCCTGCAGCACTCCAGGTGGGGTCTCACAACAGCAGAGCAGAGGGAGAGAATCCCCTCCCTCGCACTGCTGGACATGCTGCTTATGATGCAGCCCAGGGTACAGCTGGCTTTCTGGGCTGCAGGCACACATTGCCGGCTCATGTTCAACTTCTCATCCACCGACACCCCCAGGTCTTTCTCCTCAGGGCTGCTCTCAATCCATTCCCCACCCAGACTGTATTTGTTCTTGGGATTGGCTCGAGCCCAGGTGCAGGACCTTGCGCTTGGCTTTGTTGAACCTCATGCGGTTCACACAGGTCCACATCTCAAGCCTGTCCAGGTCCCTCTGGATGGCATCCCTTTCCTGATCTAGTACAATATAACTCCCTTTCATTTAAATTACCATTTTTTTCACAAGGGACATTAGTTTATTAAACTTAGCATAAGTAACTGGATTGCCAGTGCTATAATGCCTTTTGGAGTTCAGCTGAATCTTGCTGGATCATTTTGATTCTCTGAGTTAAACCAATGAGCAAACACTGCAAATGTCTTTTTTTAAAAAAAAAAATGTTGTTCGTTTGTTTTTTGTAACAAATAACCAAAATGGTACTTAGGCAATATGATAGGTGGAGGTTTATCTGAGATTAAGATATTTGTAATAACCCTCGAGAATTCACTTTTTTTTTTTCTGATGTGAGTTTATGAACTTAGCTGAGAACATTAAGTTGAAGCTAAAATACCTCATTTTTTTCTTACAAAAGCAGAGCAAAAAATTATCACATGCAGAAAGCTGAATATATTTTATCTTGTGCACAAGTAATCTGGAAATTAAAGTTTTATTATGAGTCATTCTTTTCAGTTCTATATCTGACCATTTTTTCTTTCTGTATGTGTTGGTTTGTGCAAGACATGAGTCAATATTTAATATAAAACTCTGACACTGTGTTATTGGTATCAGTATTATAAATGTTTGTCTAATACATTAGGCAAACTATTGCAGGATTTGATTTCATGTCATATAAGGAGAGGAGAACAGCACTTGTTGAGACGTTGATCTTATCCTTATCAGCATTAGTTCTTTGAGCTTCTCAGATAATATGCTACATAGACGAATAATGATCACAAGTTGGATAATACTGCAAAAAGGAAGTGTTTCTTGGAAAATATAGAAAATCTTTAATACACCAGGGGAAAAGGTAGTGAGTGTTTCTGGATTGTGTTGAAATATCTCCTACAGCTTTTCTCCTCCCATCAGTACTAATATGTTTCAACCCTCCTAGGTGGTGGGAAATATTTTAAAGGGGAGTTTCTTTGTGTATTTAGCAATGTGGGAAAGCTATGAGAGGGGTGTTCCCTGAAAGCAGTGACTCATCTATTGGGTTGATTCTGTAAGAATACATGCTTTGTTTACTGTGGAACTACTGAAATAAGATACATTTTTTACTTAGGCATATAACTTTCACTATATGTACCCAAAATTAAAAATCCACAAAACTGCTTGAAATGGTATGCTTACTATTTTAAGGAAGGGGTCCCAGCTCATTTGTTGCTTCCCAAGCAGAACCCTGGTTTTTGAAGGCTTTGCATATATTGGCACATATCCCAACTCATAGTAAAATTTACAGCAGTCCTTCTCTGATAACAAAATTCTGAACATTCTTATTCTTTGTCTGTTGTTGAGAGAGATACCTCTCATTCTGACCAATTTTTTTTTTTTTTTTTTTTTTTTGAGCCTGTGGTGGAAACACGGGTATCTCTGGTTAGGCAGATGACACTGGATCTACAATTTGTTCTCTGATTTGGAGGACTGAATCTAAACAGCATATTGCTTTATAACACCAAGGTTAAGTGTTTTAAGGGTAGTACTTTCTCTATTATTGAAAAGGCTCCATTTTATTTGATATGTAAGAGTTTGCCTGAAGGTGAAGTCTCTCTCTAGCTTCTAAGCTATTAAGGTTCTCCCTCAGTCCAGTAAATATTTAATTACTCCATACAAAAGGAAGCAAATTTTTACAAAAGAGGCTTTTTCCTCTCCCCACTGACTATACAAGGAGTATAATCCTTTATCTTTGTCTTCTTAATTCTTCCTGAATTACTCACCTATATAGATGGTGTGAATACTGCATGTGTTACTGAGGGCTGTGGATTCCAGCTGGTGTCCTAACAACTGAAAGGTGATGTTGTAATACTAGGTTTAAGGGCCTGCATCACATCTAGGCTATACACAGAAGGGTGTTGTCACAAGAAACTCTTCATTTAGATAAAATTACTGTGATTCATAGTAATGTGAACTAAGATATCTTAATGAAGATCAATCTACATGTTTTAGATTTTTTTGTAGGGTTTGTAGCGTGTGGGTAGAATATTAGAAATAGTTTCACATATCTTTAGCTGTCCTAAAGGTATGTGTCAGTCAGAGGGTTTTTCTGTTTAGCAATTGGGTAAAGAACTAGGGATTTTTCTTCCCAACTTAAGACAGGTGCCTAAAATAAGTAGAGCAGTTTACAATATAAATTTCTGTTTTTGAGAGAATACAGACTAAAAACAAAGTAAAAATTAGATATTTAGTATAAGCTGAGGTTAAGTAAGATGAATTTTACCCTCATAATCCAGTCTTCTGGTCACAGCTCCACCATTTAACTTTGGGAATGGAAGCAATATGCATTCTATAAAAACAACTGGTTCTATAGA
Source organism: Anser cygnoides (assembly GCF_040182565.1). Lineage (NCBI taxonomy): Eukaryota > Metazoa > Chordata > Aves > Anseriformes > Anatidae > Anser > Anser cygnoides. The sequence goes on along the minus strand of NC_089874.1, from coordinate 13,099,948 downwards.
GGCCAACCTGAAATTATAGTGCTCACTAACCTATTAACATGTGTTACTGGATCTTGAATATATCAAAGGAAATAGAAAGGTTTGAACAGATTTGAACAGATGAGCAAAACTGACTATGACTATGACAGTCAAAGTCTGTGAGGAAAAGTTCATAACGCTAAAAGTGTGTGTTGAGGGGAAGAATGTCCCTTCGTACTTTTTCGCTCCAAGCTTCATTAAATTTAGATAAATGATTTAACATTTACAGTGCAGTTACACGTGAAATGCAAGAATGGTGAAAATATTTTAAATTCTCTCCTGATCTGAATAAGCTTTCCAGAATTATGGAGGTCCCAAGAGGAGGAACTGAACTGCACTATTCAATTCCATAATTTAATTTATTCAAAATTTCTTGGAAGAAACACACTGAAGTTATGAGACTATTTCTTATTGCCCTGACAGAACAGGCTGCAAATTGACTTGATAGGGGAGCCTCTCATGTCATTCTTTTTTATACTTGAAGTGAGTTGTTGGTTTTCCATATGTTAAGCTCAAATATTATCGTAGAATGGCATGGGTTGGAAGGGACCTTAAAGATCATGTAATTTCAAACCCCCTGCTATGTACAGGGATGCCACCCACTGGATCAGGTTGCCCAGAGCCTCGTCCAACTTTGCCTTAAACAGCTCTAGGGATGGGGTATCCACAGCTTCTCTGGGCAACCTGTTCCTGTGCCTCATTACCCTCTGAGTAAAGAACTTCCTCCTAACATCTAATTTAAATCTCCCCTCTTTTACTTTAGAACAATTCTCCTGTGTCTTATCATTATCTGCCCAAGCAAAAGGTTGCTCTCCATCTCTAAGCCCCCTTTAAGTACTGAACAGCGGCCATAAGGTCTCCCTGAAGCCTTCTCTTCTGTAGGCTGAACAGCCCCAGCTCTCTCAGCCTTTCTTCATAGGAGAAGTCCTCCAGCCCTCTGATCATCTTTGTGGTCCTCCTCTGGACCCGCTCTAACAGCTCCACAGCCTTCTTGTGCTGGAGGCCCCACACCTGGATGCCTCCAAGGAGAGGGATGTCTCCTGGAGAACTCAGGGGCCTCACAAGGGCAGGGCAGAGGGGGACAATCACCTCCCTCCCCTGCTGGCCACTCTTCTGTTGATGCAGCCCAGGATGCAGTTGGCCTTCTGGGCTGCACGCACTCACTGCTGGCTCATGTCAAGCTTTTTGTCCACCAGAACTGTCAAGTCCTTCTCTGCAGGGCTTCTCTCAATCTGTTCATCCCTTGCTCTGTAACGAATTCTTCACCCAGTCTGTAGTGGTGTTTTGGATTGCCCCAACCCAGGTGCAGCACCCTGCACTTAGACTTGTTGAACCTCATTAGATTAACATGGGCCCGCTTTTCAAGCTTGTCCAGGTCCCTCTGGATGGCATCCTTTCCTTCTGTTTTATCAACTGCACCACTCAGCTTTGTGTCATCTGCAAACTTGCTGAGGATGCAGCAAGTGTCTATGTTGTTAATATGAGTACTATATCAGTACTATAAGTATATGAGTATATTATGCTATTAATGAGTACTATATTAGTACTACAATTAGTACTATATTTTTTATAATATTAGTACCATTGTTATTCACCCTATCTAAGTAGAGTGACACTTTTCCGGCCAAACAAGTTCTATTGTGTTATAATTAGTTTAACCTTCTCTTAAAATGGTATTTCAAGGAAAACCAGACCTAAAATTACTTATTCTGAACTGAAAGTCTAATTCAATTTCTTCCACATTTAGTTTGATAGTTCCATTGGAGATATAACTCTGCTGTTTTGATGGCCTTTATAAATAGATTGTTGTTAGCTGTCCACCCAAGATCACAGTCCAAATTTTTTCGAGCTTCTAGTAAGAAAACATAATGCAGTATTGAGAGTTCGTCCTTTTGTCTAGTGAACCTCATTGATAGCTTGGTCCACATATTAAAGTCAGAGTCACATGTCTAATCCATTATCATTCTTACATCAATTCTCATCTGAAATGTCCAATTGCATAGTTCAGAGCACAAATCAACAAGAGAAATGTTATAATCAAATGCAGAGAATGTTTACTGGAGTACACGTGTGCGCATATTTATATACACGTATGTTAATTTTAATATTTCATTATAAACAACAACTTACCCTGTGCCTATTTATAATGCTCATGAAATGTTCAGAGATTTAGCTAATAACACATTAGCACTTAGCCAGCTGGAGAAATGGTGACGGCTGCCAATTACTTAGAATTCTTCTAATAAACAATAGTTCCTCCCCCTCTTGAAATATATGGAAATGGACTATTGTTATTTTAAGTGCTGCTGTACTGAAATGGCACCTGTGCATGCTGTAATATGGAACATTGCATTCCAAGTGAGAAACAAAGCTCCATGGAACTCCGTGTCCCAACCTATTCTCTGCAGAATCTATGGATCTATTCAAGACAAAAAAAGGAAAAAGAAAAATGTGACAGGGCAGCTATCTTCACTGCTTTGTGAACAAACACTAGACCATGTTTACCTATCACTTATTTTGCCATATACCCATAGCAGCAAAAGACTGAGCATATTTGTGAAACATTGAAGACAGTCTGGAGAAAGCTAGTTTTTCACTTTTTTTTTTTCTTTCAACTTCTATGCTAACAGTTTAGGCATACCTCACATTCCTGTTCACTCAACTTCTTCGATTAAATTTCCATTAAATTACTAGTTGTTGGGTTGTTTTGTTTTGTTTTTTTCATTTTTGGTTTTGATTTTTTTCCCAGTTGTTCTTCTACTGTACTTCAGTAATGAGAAAAACAATTTGTTTTTACAAATCATGAACTGACAAAACGTGGTTTTATTACTATTAAGATAATCCAGTACTTAATTTCCTGCATAAATCTCTCCTGCTCCAGTGCAATTTATGAAACAGTCAGTTTTATAGCCAGTAGAATGGCTAGTTATGGTAAAACAAAATGCTACTGCTGTGGTATATGGCTTTTTACCAAGAAAGTGGCATGCTTTTGTAATCATTTAAACTCCTAAATCTAGATCAACAATAAAACAGCACTTTAAATATATTTTTTCAGGTGACTAAGTGTTTGGGTTTTTTTAATTATTTATATATTTTTTTAAATTCAGTTCTTAATGAATTAGAAATATCAGCATTTCTCTTCTTTGTCACGGTGGTTTTTTTTTGGGGGGGGGGTCTGTTTTGTTTTAGTGAGGAGAACAAGCAGTTCTGAAGCTTGCTATTGTATCATATAACATGGTATAAATACAAAGATTTATGATCATACTGAATTGCAAAACATCACCATGAACCAGTACATTAAGAAAGCTAAAGAAATCAATCTTATTGGTCTGTGTCCTCCTCTAACATTCAATAGGTGAACCAATATCACAACCAAAACCATTTTTTAAAATACATATAAACTTTTCCAGGCATAAATCTATTTGGACATACTGATATTCATTTGTAAGACTAGTGCAGTGGTCCAAGAGGCTATAAAGTCTGGTAAAAGACTCAGACAAATTACTTCTGCAATGCACAAACATGTTATGATTCAGATTGTTGTAGTTTGTGTGTGTACACATAGAAATACATTCTTGTGTTACTAATGTTCTCTTAGTTTAGACTCAGGTTCTGATTTGATTAATATATATATTTGATTTTTATATATATATATATATATATATATACACTTGAAATTGCTCCAAAAGAAGGTTTTGGCTCCAGCCCACTCCAGATAAAACTAATGTATCTTCTCACACCATATTTCTGAAGACTTTTCTGTGTCCAAGAAAACCCTTCTAAGTATTTTATCCATATTCAGAGGTACAATCTGCAGAGTATATGACCATTATGCTCACTGCAATTAGCATATTAAATCAGCATTTCAGCAGTGCTTTCTCCAACCTCTGTAACTAAACCAAAAAAAATGTTAAATTGTCCTGAGGCATTGTAACATGCCATTTTTCCTCAGGAGGGAAAAAAATAAAAAAATAAAAAGTCTGATCAAAGCCAATTAACAAGATTAGAGTTAAATGATTTACACCTTGTAATAAAAAGAGTCTGTTACAGTCAGTGTACAGTACAGATCCGTTTATCTGCGAGGCTTCCCCATAAATGTCACTTGCCAAAAACCACTGGAATGACCTCCAAGACAGTCTACTTAACTTGACTGTGCTCTTGCTTCTATGTTAATTAGAATATAAGTGGTAAATATTTACTAATTGCCCTCTGGGTAAAAAACTAAGAAGTCTTAGTCTGTTTTGCTAAAATAACATTAATCTAGCAACACTTTCAGAACACAATCTAGACAGGTCTATCTTAATCAAATGTCCTCTTCCTCTACCATTTTTAGAAGCAGAAGTTTCAGAGATGTTTAGATTACATCTATATGGAGGGAACAGACCCAGCAGGGCCTCAGATATTGCTGTACCTCCATGCTGCCTGCTCTGGTGGGAGAGTGGTTTCAGATACCCCCATTTTAGCCTGCCCACATGCAGTGTATCTTCTACCAGCCCCCATCACACCAATAGTGTGTTCAAGTTCTGTTCTTCCACGTTCTTCCAATGCCCTACTTACTTGTGTCAGGGTATTGTAGGGAATTGTGCAGGCCGGGTTCTGGGGAGCTGGGCCTGCATGGAGGACACCCACCTGGGGTAGGCAAGACACAGCCTGGCAGCCTGAGCCCCCAGGCAGGAGCCTGGCAGCTGTGGGACATCAGGGCAAGCCACAGCATTGGGCAACTTCTGGGGACGCGGATGGGATAAGCCTCCGCAGGACGTTGGCCTGCAGGTGGGCCTGGATCTGCAGGGCCCATGGTTGAACAAGGCAGAGTAGTGGGTAGATGGAAAGTGGCCTTGTTGTGGAATCACTGAGACAGGGACTGAAACAGGGCTGAAATGGGGTCCCTCACCACCGGGTGAGATGGGGGGTGCTCCAGCAGTCCCAGCAGGGACAGGGAGGCCCCTCAGTGCTCTCAGCCCTAACAATCAGCAGAAAACCTGCCATACCACAGGCTTTTGTTTTTCATATTCTTAGAGCTTGTCTGATTTCACTCAACAAAAATTTTGCTTAAAAATAAAATGCAAGGTTGATTAAAGAACAGGATAGAAGTTAATATTTTTAATGCCAGGTTAAATCAATAAGACATTCTTATAAGGAATATAGCATTCTTTTTATTTGTAGTCTTTCTTAAAAGTTCAGGAACAAGTGACATTATTAGATGCATGAGGTAGAAGGAAAGGAAGTGTTTCTTAGTTTAAAGACAAGATCAACAACATGAAGAGATGATAGCAATGCATAAAGAATAATTGGAGAATGTTGTTGAGCAAGCATTGTAACCCTATGTCAAACTTTATTATATGGAATTTCAAAACATTTAGTTTTTAAGACAGATAATGGGAACATCCATAAAAGACAAAAGATTGGATTGGAAAACTATCTAGCTATTCTTCGGGGCATACCTCAGATAACAATCTAGAGACATCAGGAAGCAAATTCTTCTATTTTCTAAATTCTATTGTAAATTTGTAGCACGGAACCGATTACAATCAGTTATGATGTATGTATTTATGTAAGTAGGGAGAGATCCAAGTGAATGGAAAGTTTTATATCACCTTAATGGCTTAGGATATTTAACAAAATGTCTAAAGTTCTAAGCTTTCATTGTGCTTTCTTGTTTCTTATTGATCACAACTATTTTTCTTGGATCAAGTATTAAGTTAAAAAGAAAAGAAAACAAACAAACAAGCAAACAACAACAAAGACAAGGTAGGTAGTTCCTGAATTTCATCCTACATGTACATGCAATATAGGATCAGAATAACTGTATGTTATACTTAGGGGATTTATTTTTGTCTAAGATCAGAAGGACTAGAAAATATATGATGGATCCCAATAAGACATTCTGTTAAATTATTAGTATCTATGATGGAATCCAGTGTCACTGAAAAGAAAGACAAGAAAAAAGATGACAAGTCTTGTCAGGGCTTCTCTAGTGATGGGGGCTTTCTCTCTGATGAGATGAAAACATAAAGGAGATGCTAGTGAAGCCATTTTCAACATGATTCTATTAATACATTTAAATGACTGTTCAGAGAACAGAATAGTGTGCTAAACTGTATTAGATTCAAGACAAGCATTTCTGGTCTTTTCCAATCCTGCTATCTGTTAAATGAAGATTGAAAATAAAAGCCATATTTAAATATTGTTGTTCCAGTGTTTCTGGGATTTGGGAAGGTGGGAGTGGGGAAGGGGTTAAGATTTTTTCCTAGAAGCTTACAAGAGCCTTCAGCCAAAACCTATATTTTCTAGGTAAAAATGCATTAAAAGGGATAATTTGTCCCTTGAGACATCTACAGTTTAAGCGGACATCTGGGTGGGAGGAGAAGAAAGGAGGCACTAAAGAGGGTCAAAAAACAGGTCAGTAGCAAAGCTATGAAGAGAAGCCAAGCATCATGTCATCAACCCTAGGGCCTCTAGCCTAGAACAGCTTACTTGGGAAATGTCATTGATACCTACATACTTTTTATCAAAATCCACTCAACAGAAATAATATTTTGCTCTAATTCTCTTAGGGCAACCAGGCATGCAAAGATGCTCCATGGCTTGGAACTGTAGTATAGCGCTGCAGCTGCTTCCAGAAACACCAGGAAAGCATGTGTGTGTTGGGAAGGAGGGGTGGAGGGAGAAGGTTAGAGATCTCCTGGAGGAATATGAAAGACATAGCATGATTGCAGCTTCTTACCTCGACTGCCAATCCAGCCTGGAATCTGCTCTTTGAGTAACTTTGCCTTCTGCCATCCTATTGTTCACTATTCATCTCGTGCCTAGGCTTTTAAAGCTTTGGCTTGGACAGGGGTTATACAGGTGGTCATGTAATCAATAGCCAAATAAATACAACTGGGGGAACCCAGGCTGAGTTCAGATATGTTTTCATTAAATAAATTGTTGCATACCTTGTGGAAGGGAAATAGGACTTCTCTCACTATTGGACTTTCTCCATTATTTCTAACTTGTTGAAGTCAAAAACCTACAGCTGAATTTGTATGGAAAATTTCTGTTGAAATCAGCAGGAGATTTGCATATGTTTGCTATATGACCCAATCAGTGTGTAATCTACTTGTGTTCTGGTTTTAATTAGGTACAGATGGGCAGCCAGTTTCCAAAATAAATAGTGATTCCAATGAAAATGTTCTTTACCTACTCAGAACAAACCTCAAACCATTTTTTTAAATGTTTTATGTTTTTATTTGTGCCTTTTTGGGTTTCTATTTAGTCAAAAGTAGAAGTACCATATTTCATGTGTTGTGTACTTCCAGCTGTGACCAGAGAATGAACACGAACTCAAAATAAAATCTGTTCCTAAATAGTTTTTCTGTTTGATTTTGTGACTCATTAAATAGTTTATCTGGCCACCTAACATGTATTCTTTAAAACTTTAGACATTAGCCTTAATCTTTTTACTCCTATAAAGTGACTGAAAGTTATAGGAAAATTGTTGTATTTTCTTGAGATATTGCCCAGAACAGAAAATCTCTTTCCAAATCTTAAACTAAAGCAGATGTTGATATAGTTGCTACAGAATCAATAAGTATTTTCATTTATTATTCATTGTGGGTTTCTTATGCAATAATTTGAGGCAGGATATGGTTTATATATCAATCTTATTACATGTAAGTGTTAAATGTACTATAATTTATATGAATAAAAAACGCACTTCCGATTATTTTTTCCTCACCACTGAAATTGCTTAAGAGAGCTATTGCGTTACTTAATGGATATGTTTCTGTAGTCTAGTTAAAAATAGTTTAATTGACCAACAGCTACAATAAAACAATGCTATTTTATCTTCATCTGAGAATTTTACCTTCCCTGATGTTTACCTTCTCTCTTGCCTTGCCTGTTTTGAAGTTAACATAGTTAAAAATACTGGAAAGGGAATTATAAATTGAGCAGTAATGACAGTGAGGGTCTACATTATTCTAATCAAAATAACATAGAGTCTTTCATCTTCAAGAATCTCAAAGTAATACATGATCTTTATATATTTATGTCTTGCCAGTACTGTTCTCATCAAAGTGTGTCGATATCTTCTTTGATGTCAAAAAGTGCAGTGTTTGTCTTCAAGATATCCAAAACATTAAACACATGGGAAAGAGATGAACAAGAAGAACCAGGCATGAGGAGATGTACTTGCACCAGAAGGATCAGAACTGCATTACGAGAAATGTTGTCTGGACTGGGTGGCCTATTACAGGGTGATAGGATTATGAAAGGATTTAAAAACAAGGTGAGCACAGGGTAATCCTCTTTTTGCTATACTCTTACAGTTCCTAGGAATCAGTAACTAAACACCTTTCCAAATCAAAGACTTTAATTTTTTGTATTCATATCCACTAGTGGATGTGTTCACCATTTAACTGTGCTGTTCCTTTCTGAATACATTACAGTTTTCTCCTCCATAATAATCTGTAGCAACAAGGTCCAGTGTGCAGTTTGAAAAAGTATTCCTTTGTTTTCTTTTTGTATTTAGTTTGTGGAACCAAGTCTGGGAAAAACATACATAATACTATGCAAACACACTATAAGTGTGTTATGAACCTATCTTTTGTACATAATCTTTCTAATCTTTAAAATATTTTAACCAAATAGAACCCAAATATGAACTGGTGATATCTCCATCAGTGTAGCTTCTCTCATGAACACTGCCAATAAGGAATTCTGGCTCAGAGTACAAAACTTTAAGGTAAAACTGGGAAAAGACAAGTTATACCAGTGGTATTTGTACTCAGAGTAGTTTATTTTCTTAACAAACCACTTAAAATCATGATTTATGCAAGTCTGAAGTGAGTGAGATTAAGTAAATCAACTAATATGAGATAGTATGACAGTGCATTGCCTTTAACAACATAATTTAGCCTTTCAGTTCACTGATGAGAAAGGCTTTGAAGATGCATTTTTCCTATAATATTGTGGAACTAATTTTTTTTTTAAGTTAATGATGACCTGATTACTGATCACAAGCACATCCAAAACGTCTGTCTTTATTTGTCGCACTTCTTAACTCCATATCCCAGTGGACAATTCTAGCAATTGTAGGAGGAAATAAAAATATAGACTAAGCTCTGAGTTTCCTCTCTTACTAGGGATGGCAGAGTTCTTTCTTTTGTTCAGGCAATTAAATTCTGTCCCAGTGCATGGAGATGTCAGAAAAGATTGAAAATCTGATTATTTAATCCTTTAAATTCTTTGAAATTCCCCTTCTGGTATATATCAGAAGTAACTTCACTAAAGAATTTTGAGAAGAAAATCTCGTCTTCTGCATATACATAACTTTTTTTATTGGTCAATAAAAATGAAAATAAAATAAAATAAAATAAAATAAAATAAAATAAAATAAAAATAAAAATAAAAAAATAAAATAAAATAAAATAAAATAAAATAAAATAAAATAAAATAAAATAAAATAAAATAAAATAAAATAAAAAATAAAATAAAATAAAATAAAATAAAATAAAATAAGGCTTGATTTTTAAAAAAAAAACACTGTTATTATAGTTTCTACATTGAAAACTATTCTTAAGCAAAATCCTCAGTTCTGTATAACTCAATGAGCTGATCAGTTTCTTTGGATGTGTATGCAAGATGGTTGCAATTCCATGGCATTTTCTGTTTGTAGAAGATAGAACCCTTCAAGCTGACAGAATATTCAGGAACATAAATATATACTATAATATGTGCTACAATAAATAGCACAGGCGTATCTCTCAATCTTAATAAAAAGGTGGCATTGAAAAAAAAACAACACTGTAATTAAATAAATAATTTTTGTAACTAAATATTTTTTTCCATACATTGCCCTTCTTTGTTTCTCCTAATGATACCAAATATGCTAGACAATCATAAATTTACTTCTCACTAAATAAAAAGAACAACTTGTAGAATGAATACATTTAGCCATACTTTTATGTTTAGAGCCCCGTTTAATACAAATTTGAGGTTTGCACAAATGACACTATCCTACAGATGTAGCTCTAACACAGTATGTGGTTTATGCAGAGCCGTTAAAGCTATTAAAGCACATTAACATTAAGTAGTGTAATAACGTGAACTGTGCTTTCTGCATTACTGAAATGTTTCTTTCCTTAATACTTTTATTCTGTATGATTTATTACCATGCAGCTGAGCTAATTTCAGTATTGCATGTCCAAACATTTCGGCCCTGTTTGGGCTAGTCATAAGTCTTTGAATAAAATTCAGTTTGATTAGACAGTTATCTTTGGCTGATCAGGTGTGTTCATCTGAACAATGAAAACACACACTATCACTGTACAAGACTGCAATCTGAACAGATTCTTTATTTCTGTTGTATTGAGTGCTTTTTGATGAATAACTCTGGAAAAATATTGGAATAGTTGAAACTGTTCACATGGGTTTTCTTGTTTTTCATTTGTTTTGTTGTTGGTTGGTTGTTTTTAAGAGAGGCCATGACTAATACCAAGATCATGGAGTGACAGACAAAGCTTAAACAGAAAAATTGAGCTGAAATAATTCTCCTAAAGAAGCTTAGCAGAGAAGTGGCAGCATCAAAGTGAGAATTTCCCAGGTTAGAGCCTCTCTTCAATATTGCAGTTGTTGTTTTCAGTGATTTATTTGTCCCTTCTGTGGTTGAGTTTTATGTTAAAGTTGAAGAGTAGTAAACATTCTATAGAGTGTTTTGTCTTTCGTTGGGAACTTTAATATTGGTCATTCTCTCTGAAGTATAGTTGAATGTCTCAGATAAACTATTGACAGATAAGAGTACATTATACCTGACTAATGGAAAATCTTTTCTTATGTAAAGGTCATGGTGCTTTTTTTTTCCTTTTTTTTTTTTTTTTCTGTTAAATAAAGCTTCATGTCCAGTTCTAGCAACAATGTAGCTGAGATGTTCTTATTTTGTCATAAAATAATTGCATTACAAAACTGGAAAATCTTCAAGTCCTTTCTCTCTCAGAACAAGACTGCACTGAAAAGTGAGAGAACAAAATGTTTCTGAGCTTTTCTGTTTTCTTCTGTTTTCTACTACCCAGACTTCTGTAAATGTTTCAGGTGTGCCACACAGAAAGCTGTTCAGTGATCCAGACAATATAGAAGCTAAAGAAGAACTGTAAGGCCGGTGAGGAACTAATCAAAAAGAAGATGGCACTGGGGACTATTAGAAACATTAGACTGGAGGGTAGGTACTAACCAAGTTACTTGAGGAACAGGTTCCATTAATTACCTTTGCATAGATATTAAAAGCATCCTGGCGTTACAAAGCTGGAAGCAGTATCAATATCAGAGAGAACTGAGACTATATATGCAGAGCATGCCTGACAACCCTGAAGACTCATGCAAAATGCTAGGTCATGCACTTGGCAGAATTTTATGTTACATCCTATATGCTGAATATAAATAAGGAGGAGGATGGGTTAATGACAAGATGTAGCTATGAAATAGGCCGATGCAGAATATTCTCTAGGATGATGCCAGGAAGATTTTAAGGCATCTTTAGGTTGCGAGAACTGTTTCCTGACAAGGTTAGAGATAGAGAAATGTTAATGCCAATTTTAAAGGACTTTGTGAGACTTGACCTGAATTATTGTGGGTTTTTTTGTTTGTTTTTTTTCTGTTTTGGTCATGGATATTTAAGAATAACTCCATCTCTGAAAGATGTAGTTATGGTCTCCTTATAGAATACCATTTGATCAGAAGTGAAAAACTTCTACAAACAAACTAATTAATAACACTGGACCTATTTGATTATCTATAAATAAATAAATAAATAAAAATGTGGTGTCTTGATGGTTTTTACAGAGGATGATATGAAAATAATAGAAGAATTCAATTTTCTGGTACAACAGTAAGTGGCGATATGTATGGATATGTTCTAAGATAGAAACTAGAAGGAGGTTTGTATACATTACAGCAATTGCACATTACAACAATGTGTCGCTTAAGCTGCATGCAAGTAACAAGCAGTTCAAGTGCATCTTTCTGCTAGAGCTATAACATATGACCTACAACAACCCTCTTCTAGTGTAACGGCCGTTTATTATTCCAAATCCTTAATTATGCACTCCAATACAGCAGCAGAAACTAATGGATCCAGCACAGCAATGATCTCACTGTGTTTCCAGTCAAGCTCCAGATCCCTAACTGGAGCCACTTTTCTCTGGCCTATGAACAGCTTTGGAATATCTTCCCAGAGGTTTCTGAAGTATATGAGGCAGTATTGTTATGATAAAGTTACCCAGAATTAAAACCAAAAGTTACCCAGTATTAAAACGTCCTATGGGATCTAATATAGTAAACTGAAACTGTATGAATTTTACCTGGTACTGAGCTAAGTTGCATATAGAGTTTGCTGCTCCTGCGCTATGACGTAGCTGACTGCAGGGGTGGCAGAAAAAGGTTAATCAGTTTGGACGACTGAATGAGTTGACCCTTCTGTATATTATTTACTGTATATATATTTATTATCTATTCTTTGTTGCTTCCCATTCCTTATTACGTTAACAACTAAGCTAAATGACAACTGTGGTGTACAATCAAATCTGTTGTTGAAAGTATTTGGTTGAAAGCCCTTGTTCATGAAAGAGACATTCTGGGGAACACAGTGGACTATATACCTAACTTTTAAATGGCTAAATATAACCCTGACCCTGACTGATCGTCAGAGATGTTTACATTTGGAAATAGCAAAGAAAACAATATAAGGAAAAAGGAGATGGAGAGAAGTATTATTTAATCTAGTTTGCTAGCTTTTTAAAAACAATTTATACTTTTACTTTTTTTTAGTATAATCTAATTTTTAACCATTTTTTTTCTATTTTTCCTGAGTGCAATGTAACTCTTCATTAAACTGTTTTCCTCTAAGCTTCAGAAGAAAAAAAATAAAAAAAGAGTAATTAATATTTGAGAGCAACTTCACTTACTTTTAATAAGCAACCCAAAGTCTATGAAGATAGCAAAAACCTTTAACAAACAAACAAACAAGAGTTCATAATTTTAAAGTGTGAGCTATTCCACATAACAATTAAAAAAAAAAAAAAAGCCTATGCAGACCTGGTAGATCACTGAGTATAGTCCATAATTTTTCACGTTTTAAACAATTTCATTTCTCCATCCAGAGATTAATGGGTTTAACCTCCTTCATCAATTGAAAATTTTGCCCATTCTCTAAATTCATCTTACCATTTGCAGTAGTCTGGCCCGATATCCTCACCTACAGGCAATCTTCTCCACAAAGTTAATCAGAGGACATTACTTATCACAGGACCATACTTACCACGTACTGTAAGAAGGTAGTGGAAACCAGGCAGCATCAACAGAAAAGCTAGACCTACTGTCCCTCTTATTTTATATTTATTACACCTTGAGAGATGGAGGGATAGAAATAACACAGGATAAGGTCTAACTCAGGAGCAAGCTCTTACAGAAAACTGGCATTTCATTAATGAGACAGGGACTCCCACTATGACTATATAGGGCAGCAAAAGCTGTGTATTCCAAATGCTACTACTCACTGTAGGGTTCTTGGCTTTGTAAATGCAATATGACACACATCCTAGACAAATATTTGGTGCCTAAAAACCAGCAGAAAGGAAACAAAAAGAAGGAAAAATACTTTTCTTAGAGTTATAAAGGTTGTCCTATATTTTTTGCCTAACTGTCAAATCTGGAAAATTTACCTTAAAGTATATGTCTTTAATACCTGCACAAACTACAATAAATACAAGAGAAATGTCATTGGAGAAGGAGGAAAAGCACATTTGCCAACTATTTCATTTGCTCCCCATCCACTCTTCATAAGTGAAAAAAGCTAATGTCTTGAAAGCTTATGAGCTGAATGTCTGTATCCCATCATGAATGCTGTTATTGATTCTGCTCAGTAGCAAAGTGAGTGAACAAAAGCAAGGATTCGAATGTAAAGCAGGTGAAACAGCTTTTGACATCTACTTCACAGTTTATTTTACACTGCTTCAAAAGTAGCTGGCTCTCCAATGCCATTAGTGCTGTTTAGATGAATGGGCATTGCAATGGCAGATGGAATTCTCTGATGACAAATGCAAGGTAATGAACACGGAAAGGAATAAATTGAAATACTTACACATATTACTAGGTTGTAAATTAACTCTAAGCAATTACTCAGGGAAAAAAAATAAATTGAGGATCACAGTGGAAATTTCTGGCCAATATACTGTAGGTGATAAAAAAGGAAGTGCAATGTTGAAATATATCAGAAATGAAATTGAAAATAATTTAGATACTTTCTTATGGGTTTGTATTGTTCCTAGTAATCATGGTATTTGAGAATCTCCTATGCAATGCCATAAATATTAAGAAACATCTGTGGCATAAAATGTAGTTTCTGGTGTTTTATAATGTGCCCAGTCTTCAGGTGCTTGTGTGTGTGTACATGTGAGAAAGACAAAGGGTACTTATGCTCATGTAGATTATATTTCTCTCACAGAATTACAATGAGCTACGGGATAAAAATATCAGACTTGTATTAATCTTCGGTTAGTATTCCATATGCTGTGATGATACCATTTAAATCTGGCATACACATAAGTTTTATTTGACTGGTACATGTTATGGAAGAAAAATAGTTCATCTGGGCAGCAAGCCTGTTGCAAGAAACAACCTGATTACCTACATTTTACCTGAAGTAATTAAATGATAGAATAACGATAGATTTAGGGCAGCCTCTACTCTCAAGATATATTAGATCTAAAAATGCAAAAATAGAAAAATCAGTTCACTTTTATTTATAACTCAGATGACTTATTTTTTCTTATTTGTTCCTCAGCCTGAAAGGATTACTTATTTTATGCTTTGTGTCTGCTTATTTTTCTGAAAGTTTCCTGCCAATTGACTCTCATTGCCTTTAACGACGTAGCTCCCAGTGTCTGGAAGTGTAACTTACATCCACAGTAATTCTTTTAAAATTCAATGATATTAATATTCTTAATTAAAATCAGCTAGGGAAACCACAGCAGTACTATTTTACAATGAAAAATAATACTTAGGGAATTAATGATTATGAATGTTCACTGGAACTCTCCTTTTCTTTTCTTTTCTTTTCTTTTCTTTTCTTTTCTTTTCTTTTCTTTTCTTTTCTTTTCTTTTCTTTTCTTTTCTTTTCTTTTCTTTTCTTTTCTTTTCTTTTCTTTTCTTTTCTTTTCTTTTCTTTTCTTTTCTTTTCTTTTCTTTTCTTTTCTTTTCTTTTCTTTTCTTTTCTTTTCTTTTCTTTTCTTTTCTTTTCTTTTCTTTTCTTTTCTTTTCTTTTCTTTTCTTTTCTTTTCTTTTCTTTTCTTTTCTTTTCTTTTCTTTTCTTTTCTTTTCTTTTCTTTTCTTTTCTTTTCTTTTCTTTTCTTTTCTTTTCTTTTCTTTTCTTTTCTTTTCTTTTCTTTTCTTTTCTTTTCTTTTCTTTTTTTTTTCTTTTCTTTTCTTTTTCTTTTCTTTTCTTTTCTTTTCTTTTCTTCTTTCTTTTCTTTTCTTTTCTTTTCTTTTTTTCTTTTCGACTGACTTCTCTAGGAAGCCTGTTGCAGTGTTTGACCATCGTCACAGTAAAGATTTTTTGTTTGTTTGTTTGTTTGTTTGTTTTCTAATATCTAGTCTGAACCTTCCGTGATACAGCTTTGTGCCATTAGCATACATGCTATCATTGGTTACCACGGAGAAGAGATCAGCACCTCCCTCTCTACTTCCCTTCCTCAGGAAGTTGTAGACAGCAATGAGGTTGCCTTTTAGCCTCCTTATCTCCAAGCTAGACAAAACGAGTGTCCTCAACCTCTTCTCATAGGATATGCCTTCCAGCCCTTTTACCAGTTTTGTTGCACTCTGAATGCATTCAAGTATCTTAACTTTTATTTATTTATTTATTTATTGTGGAGCCCAGGACTGCCCACAATATTCAAGGTGAGGCTACACCAATGCTAAATATAGTGTGAGGATAATCTCTTTTGACCAGTTGGCTATTCTTTGTTTAATGAACACCAATATGTGCTTTGCCATCTTGGCTGATAATTAAATGTTGTTTGAATAAGAGTTTTATCTGAACTCAAAATAAAGGAAAACATGTTCTTAGAAAATTTTGACCTGGGTATTGGTAGGTAGGCTGCTCTAAGCTGGAACAGCACCAGAATTCACTATGAAAAGGACTATTCTCCATCCAGATTTCTTCATAAGTTAAATGTACAATATAGAGAGAAATGGATTTGATGGATCGACTATTTGGTGGATAAGGAATTGGATAGATGGCTTTATCTAGAGAATTGCAGTGAACAGTTCAATCTCCAGGCAGAGATTAGTGAGGACTGGTATCTCTCAGGGTCCGTACTGGGACCAGTACTCTTTAATATCTTTAATATCTTTAATATCTTTAATATCTTTAATATCAACATAGACAGTGGGATTGAGTGCACCCTCAGCAAGTTTGCCAATGACACCAAGCTCTGTGGTGCAGTTGACATGCTGGAGGGAAGGGATGCCATCCAGACGGACCTTGACAGGCTTGAGAGTTGGGCCCATATGAACCTCATGAAGTTCTACAAGGCCAAGTGCAAGGTCCCGCACCTGGGTCAGGACAACACCCCCATATCAGTATGGACTGCAGGAAGAATAGATTGAGAGCAAAGAGGTGGAGAAGAACTTGGAGATATTGGTGGATGAAAAATTGGACACAACCCAGCAGTGTGCAATTGCAACCCAGAAAGCCAGTTGTGTCCTGGGCTGCCTCAAAAGAAGAGTGGCTAGAAGGTTGAGGGAGGTGATTCTCCCCCTCTACCCTGTTCTCATAAGACCCCACCTGGAATGCTGTCTTCAACTCTTGGGCCCCCAGCACAAGAAAGACACCGACCTGTTAGAGTAGGTCCAGGCCACGAAGACGATCAGAGAACTGGAGCACCTCTCCTATGAGGAAAAGCTGAGAGAGCTGGGGTTGTTTACACTGGAAAAGAGAAGGCTCCAGGGAGATCTTATTGAAGCCTGTCAAATCTTAAAGGAGGCTTATAAGAAAGATGGGGAGAGACTCTTTTACAAAGGCCTTAAAAGGACAACGGGGTAACAGTTTTAAATTAAAAGAGGGTAGATTAGGATTAGATATTAGGAAGAAATTATTTCTTGTGAGGTGGTGAGGCACTGGAACAGGTTGACCACAGAAACTATGGATGCCCCATCCCTGGGGGTGTTCAAGGCCAGGTTGGATGGGGCTTTGATCAAACACATCTAGTCAGAGTTGTCCCTGCCTATGGCAGTGGGGTTGGAACTGGATGATATTTAAGGTCTCTTCTAAGACAAAAAAAATCTATGATTCTATGAAAATAACAAAAGATGTGAAACACACATTGGTTGTTTGTTGTGACTTTAAGGACTAAAAGGAACTAAATGTCTATAATTCATAAAGATAAGGAGCTGAAAGAA